>NW_024066100.1:0-287122 GCF_014898465.1 Botrytis porri | reverse complement strand
CGATCCATAATTTCCCATTCCATACCAGTTTATTCCCATACCAGTGTTCTCTCCATCCCCCAAATATGTGTGGAAGTTATTGACCTTTTTCTTCCAAGTCGCAATGTGAATATGTAAAAGAAGTAAAGTAAAATAAAAAAAACAGACAAATATCCCACCCTCCCCCTTGATCCTGTGATTGTAAAACATTCGCTATAGTGCAAACTAGAAAAGCAAAAAGACATTAATTCGTGCCCAATGCTATGACCATGTAAAAATTCCACACGTCTTGTTTCTATGCCAAGAAACTCCATGACGATGAATGCAGTTTTGACTGTGAAGTCGATGTAAGACTTTATAAGTCAAACGTATAAAGTGTTGTATACTGATGTTGTTTACTCGATGCGCAGATAACCCATTACATTATGCGACTGACACGCAGTATTGTTCAGAAATTTACCATCCCTTGGAATGATACTCTCCTAACCCTTGACTGAAATATTGATTCCAGCTTGAGTTAAGAGCTTGATCTTCCTTATCCATATAAACACCCTCTGGGTATTGTTTAAGGTTTGCAACATCATGTGCAGTATGTCTTCGTTTAAGAGCTGCAGCAGCTTCATTGACTGATGACTTTTGTCTTCTCTCCCAAAGGAGGTTTTGTCGAAGACTAACCGTCAATTCAGTTGCAAGCATATTTCTTCGTGTGGTTCTTGGTGAGAGTGCTTGTTGATGTGCGGTAGTGTTGGTGGTTGTCTTGATAATAGTTTGAGCGCCACGAGGAAGTTCAGCAATTGGTTTGAGTCCTCTCATCATGAGAGGAGTCTCATCGGATTCTGGTGATGCTGCAAGGGAAGGACCATTTGGTGAAGAGTTTCGGGATCTTCGAAGAGCTGGAGTAGATTGAGAAGCTTCGGTGGCAAGTGCTTGAGCACGATCGTTTTGGTGAAGCATTGTAGTAATCAATGATCTTCTCGAGGTAAGTTGGGGTCTCGAATCAACTCGTTGAAAGAAAGTCTTGTCATCGATACTTGCGTTTCCAGATTCCTCGACTGAATCTTCCCAATCAGAAGAATCATCATCGTCGTCAATAGCAGATTCGTCGACATCATCCTCATCATCTGTCTCGAAGACATCATCATCGAATGCCTCCTCTTGAATGGTTCTAGTGGCAACCTCTTCTTGGAAAGAGGTTTGCTTCTTGGCCAGAGGCTTTTCAAGTTTGTCAGTTAATGCACTACGTGGTTGCATTCGGTTTGGTAGAGAGCTCTCGTCTTCGTTTGATGATCCACCGAAGCTGAACTTGGCTGGCTTCTTCTTTTGTTGAAGCGTTGATGGCTTGTCATCCATAGAAGCTGCTTGCTCACTGAGTGAGTCTTCACCAGAAGATCCACCAAGAGCAAACATTTGCTTCTTCTTGGGTGCAAGTGCTTTCGAATCTGTTGCGAGGATATCGGCAGTTGGTATCGAGGATGGTACAGTGTTGAGTGGGATTGAACGCATTGAGCTGCTGACATGTGCGGGTGAAAGAGAGAAACCTTTGACGACTGAAGTGGCACTCTTTTCAGAGTTGCTGGATGACGATTCCATGTTGGCAGATTGACTTGATGAGTGGATGGAGAAACACTCGTTTGATGGCATGGCAGGTGACTCGTATTTTGGTTGAATGAACTCTGGGATTCTCTCGGCGAGTGGCGCAAGGTAAGGTGTGCAGATGGTAAGAGGAGCCAAATCTTTCTTTTCCTTGATAGTGATAACCATCTTCTCGAGATCATCAGGTGTAATGTGACGTTCCTTTCCTCGACTTCTGCTGTTGCAAGAATCTTGTCTGTGAATTTGTCGGCGGGAGATTTCGAGAGGAGACGAATCGGAACCTTCTTCGAATTCGATGGCCTCTTCGTCCACGAGTGAATCTAAACTTCCACTTAATTCGGGAACATTATTCGAATCGAGACCGTCGGAACTTCTCGAGGATCGTGAAATGATGGGTGTGGTGGCATTTGCTTCGGAAGTTTGTTCACAGCAAAAGGTTTCTCTGTTCCATAATCTCCAACTTAAGTTTTCTAATCTTTGACCTTCTTCTAAGGATCCAGCACATCTAGAGAAAACTGTTGTAAGGAATGTTAGTTAGTATGGTGATGATAGGAATGTCCTGACGCGAATGATTTCATGAGTGCATCGAAGAAGTCAACTTACCAGTCCACATGCTGTAGAGGTTCTCAACGTTTCTCGTATCGACTTTATGAATAAGTCCGGCGTCAACGGTCAAGACCGGGGCATTTAATCTTGAAGGCATGATGATGATGATGATATGATTGTCTCTTGGAATTGAAGTTTCGCTCGAACGCACGAGCTGTTATGAAAGTGAAGGCACGACTGCGGGAAGAAGTCGCGATATGATCGCGAAATCGTGGAGGAATGTTGGTTTGTTATGTTGATGAATGAATTTTCGTAATCGTATCGGATCTTTATTACAATGATTCAATTTGGTGGAGACAATATCGAAGAGTGAAAGGATGAAGAATTGGTCGGTCGACAGAGAAAAGTAATCGAGGTATTGATGGGGGAAAGAGGCGGTGATAGTTGTAAATGTAGTTGTAGTTGTAGGTTTATTAAGTTGGGGTGGAAAAAGTGTGGAGGAGAAAGAAGAACCGGATGTGGTGAAGTAGTGTAATTAAGTATGAAATAAGCGTTTTCGGAACAAATCGCCTTTTTTCCTTTTGGGGTCCGTTTTTAAAAATCGAAAAGGATTTTTTTCTGGCGAGGTGCAGGGAGAGAGAGAGAGGGGGGGAGAGAGGTAGAGGAGAATAGAATCTTCTTTTGAATATATTCTTCTGTCTTCGTTACACTGTGAAATGTGAATGTGAGTGTGTGCGTGTTGAATGAGTTGATGGATGTTGAATAGGAAGAGGATTGTTTTGTTGGTATGTGAAGTGATGGTAGTGGTAGTGGTAGTGGTAGTGGTGGTGGAGGGTGGAGGTGATATTTGATAGATATTATATCCAAGTCATGTAATGTAATGAATGTTAATGTAATGTGCTGGTCGGCTTCCTTTTAGACTGCCTGACTTTGACTGAACTTGAACTACCTTGAACCTTTTTAGGTTACCAGCAGAAAGGCGGAAAAGAAAGAACGAAAAATAAAATAAAATCAAAAAAGATTACAATAATAATAATAACCCAGTGTGGATCGGATTTTATTACCTATTATTCTTTTCTTTTCTCTTCTTTTCATTCAACGATTTTCCTGCTTTTCTGCTTTCCTCTTTTCTTCTTACGGTCGGTGAATTAAAATCCAGTCAAGTTTCCATGGCATGGGTGAGGGGTTAATGATCGGTCTAACTAGGACTAGGGGTGATGAGGTTATGAGTAAGTGAGAAAAAGGCTAGATCTCTCCTCTTCTTTGGATTTTTCCCTTCTCTTCTCTTTCCCCGGTGGGAGTGGATATCAATGAGTATGGGTGGGTGGGTGGGTGGGTGGGACGAGTGTTGAGGGTTCAGTGTTCTCGGTCTTCTCAATGTTCCAAGTGAAGCAAGAGAATTATTCATTAACTCATTAGTGTCAGGCGTTAATTACCCCTTTGAAAGGAGGATGGTCCCATTTAGTCTTAGATGACTTCCCAGTCCTGTCAACGATCTATGACCGATCGGTCGATTCTTGATCATCTAGTCATTTTAGTTTATTCCCTCATTGGGTTAAGCTAACGGCCCTTTTTTCGAACGGAAAGTGAATGCCTCTAATCCTATTCGAGGTAGTTTCCGTGAGTTTAAGTGCAATGGGGAAATTGTCAAGGAGTTCAATCATGTGCTCAAGAACCTGAAGATCGGTTCCAAACTTTCCCCATCCTTGTCTCTATCTCTTTACCCCCTGGTTAGGATTGAGAAGAAGCCATGAGGTCCAGACAAAGATAGTGGATGGGAGTTGAATCGTGATGGGGGGATGGATGCTAGTGAGAAAAGAGTAATAATGTGTAGGAACTAATCGCAATGAGGATACAACTTGAGATGGATCCAAAAGCACTCCTTTCCACTTCAAGTATCTCTGTTCTAAAGCTGATGAGAGGGTCATTGCTTTCACTCTCAATTACTTTTACGGCGATGGCGATGGCAATGGCAATGGCAATGACTATAGCCCCATCCATGACTGTGGCCATGGCTGTAGCCTGTGAGCTATGGCTATGGCTGTTTTGAGTGAAAAAGGTTCATCTTAATACCTTACTCGTTTGATATCAAATCTATCGATATCGATTGGGCAAATCAATGGGTAGATGGATGAAAGAGTACCTCAGTGTGAGTATGCGTATGAGTATGAGTGTGAGTATGGTATGAGTATGGGTAGGAATTTGATCGAGTACCATTCAATCACTCAATCACTCAATCACTCAATCATTCAATCATTCAATCATTCAATCATTCAATCCAAAATACACGCCCAGGCTTCCCCTTCACTCCCCTCCCCCTCCCCCTCCCTTCATTTCACTCCACACAAATCATCTCCCCCAACACACACATCATGAGGACGGATGAAGTATCAAAAACCACCTAGGTATGTTAGACTTCGCCTCAATTCAACTCAATTCATACCTAAGCAACAACAATCAATGCATTATTGACAAGTGGGATAACATACACCGTACATAATCTTCTTCTCTCTTCACCATTACCGCCCTATCCAAAACAAAAATAATAAACCACATCATATGTCCATTTTCTCATCAAAGAAAGTATCACTATGATCCCCATGGTGAATCAAATCAAAGAGAGGTAGATATCCGAGGATTATCATTATGTGCATTGTTTTACGGTGGGAAGTCATAAAGGTACTACTTATTACTCACTGATGGACCGGACGGACGGTGATTGAGTACCTTCAGAGCGATGGGAGAAGAAAAGTTAAGCCGCATTCATAAACCACATGATTCACTGGTAACACGGTGGTACCCTTTCTTCCCAGCCTCTGGTATTGAGATATGACACTGGTGAGAATAGTGAGAGTAGTGAGAGTAGTGAGAGTTTGATATCCATTCAACGTGTCTTGCTTTACTTGTCGACTGACATTGGATATTTGTGCATGGGGATTGAGATTGGGGTGGTCTTTGGGATACCCCAATGGGTCCAGATCAGATGGGGTTTTCGATCATTCATTCATTCATTCATTTATTCATTTATTTTGAACATTCATCTCACATCCCACATCCCACATTCATTCAAAAAATGGCTACCCTCACGTATTCTTAAGTTTCCTCAAATAAAATTATCGTATATCTACAAATGATAACTACCTAATAAATACGTGCTAATCTTCCTTTCACCTTTGTAACATCACCAATTCAAGATCCCCTATGCTATCCATCCCATCTATCACCTCTCAATCCCATTCGTCCACCTCATCAATTCTAACCATTACTCATCACCCTCATCATCCCCCTCCCCCAAGTGACCTCTTCTATCTCTCTCATCCTATCTCATCTCATCCTATCTCACCAACCCAAGCCTCCTCTCCTTTCCTATCCCATCCTCTCCTCCCCTCTCCTCCCCTCTCCTCGCCCCAAACATAAACACAATCCCAACCCCAATCCCCTCCCACATCCAACCAACAGCACACCACAGCACCACACAACAATGAAACCCCGAAGATCTTCCTGCAGGGACTTCCCTCCTCACCATACCCTACCCTACCCTACCCTCACTGCATCAAACCCAAATCAGATAACTTCAAATCAGCTGATATACATCATCCATAAATCCACAAATCCATAACTACACATGCACATCTTGGGATTTCATCGCCTATTACCCACTCGGAGTCGCAAGTGTCAACTAACGATCAGAAAAGTAAGCTGCTAAATATACCCTACCTAGATAACGAGCAGACCTAGGTACAGCCTCATCGATGCTCCACGGAAGGGAGGTGTAGAATTCGCCACACACATATACTTTCGTACATGGTAGAGATATCACTATAGAGTATTCCGTCCACATACACATCCACAAACAAAGGGTCTTTTAGTTATTTGAGTTCTTGCTTCCTACTCCCTACTTCCTAGTCCTTTCAACCCTTGATTTCTTTCTTTCTTTCTTTCTTTCTTTCCTTCCTTCCGTACCATGACTATACTATCATCTTCTTCAAGCCGGGTGCTAATGAGAGGCTAAGAGTAGTAGGGAGCAGGTACCGAGCGGATTTACCGATGGTTTATTTATTACCCTCTATTATAATGCTATGCACTAAGTATCAAGATAGCCGCGGCTTTGGAAGATTTGATTACGGGTATGGGTTGCGGTTTGGGTTGAGGCTGGGGAAGGGAGGGGAGGGGGTTCTTTGTATTTTGGGTATTGGATTTTGGATTGTGTGCTTGGGATTCGTGTGTGGTGAGGAGATGGCATGTGGTGAGAAAATGTTGTGGTGAGGAAATGTTGTGGTGAGGAAATGTTGTGGTGAGGAAATGTTGTGTGGCGATGGATGGGGAAGTGGATGGGGAAATGGACGGGGAGATTACGTTACTTACTTACGAATCTACTTCCGGACTTGCGAATTCATACTATGTTTATTGTACTACTGTATACTAAACCATTAAAAGCGACATCTCGGTCTCGTCTATCGTCTATCATTTATTCTTTTCCATATTTATAGAGAGTTGGTTTCTCGAATATCAGAACTGGGTGAGTGGCAATTTGTGGAAATGCTGGATAGATAGTCCTATTGAAACTCTGATGTCTAGGTAGGTATTGGATATCATGTATGTATTATAGGTAGGTATATATGTATATAGAATGAATAATGATGGGAGGGACAAACAGGGTGAAAGGGAAGGGAATGAGATATGATTGAGATTTTCGTTGCTGGGTATAAGTTACATCTTGTATGTTGATATTGATATCGATATTGCCATCACACTTGACCTTGATCTCGAATATAAACTTAATCCTAAATCCCAACTCAAGAGCTAATCATCGCAACAAAGGGAAAGAAAGAAAGACTATTTCAGTATCGATATCTGTAACTGTAATAGCACTAATTATATCTTCCCTTTCCCTTCTTGCTTTCCAATTTTCTCTTTCGGTTTTCTAGCGACTTCTAGTTTAAGGTTTTGATTTTTGATTCTGGCTTGTTTTGATTCATTCTACTTCTACTTCTGCTTCTGATTATTGGACGTTGAATATCCGATGATAATCATCAGATTCACCCGCCCTATCATCCCGATATACATCCGTCAATTCATAAGTTATCCATCCGTCAGCTTAAAGTTTATATCTACATACCGGTATAGGGACATAACGGCTATCCCTCACATCACATCACACGAATGCGCAACTCCATATCTGAACTTGATGGCATGCAATCATGCATCCACCATTCCCATAAACCATCAATCCCCATCCCGAACAACCTCGGTAGTTTTGATGGATTTCTTGGTACATGTTGTTCGTACTTCGTATTGGATTCCGCTGCCATCTCAAACCATACCATACCACAGCCTCATTCACACCCCAGCTAAGCATACCATACCATACCATACCATACCATACCCACATCCACCTCGGGAGTCAATATGAATAATACCGAACCGAAATCGTAATCGAAATCGTAATCGAAACGTAGGTAAACCGGGGAAGAGGGAGAATAAGAGGACTTGGCTGCATAGGTAGGTACATGTGATATCACACAATCTAATCTAATATCTTTACGAGAAATTTATAGTTGGATATCTTAGAGAGAGAGGATGGAGAAAGGGAAAGGGAGACGGAGAAATGGAAAGGAGAGAAGAGAAGAGGGAAAGCACAAAAAGGAAATAGAAAAGAGGAGGTATTAATACACTCCAATTTACAACTCTCGGGGAAACACAAAAATTCAATCTAGTAACCAAGGAATGTATGACGGTACAACCGTATACGTATATATGTATGTATATAAATCGTTTGATCAGGTGTAATCTGTCCTTCTTTCGTCTCGCCTGTGTTGTGTATTGATGTGATGTAATGTATTAGAGATGATGAGTACAATGTCTGTATATTACAATTTGTATATATATACATCACTATTCATATTCATATTCGTGTATCTATATCCATTCATTCATCTATCTATCACTACCTAGATGAGCACCAGTATCTTCCCCAGATTATACTTCCCTCCTTTCCTTTCCTTTTAGTTTCTTCTTCTGCTCTCATTCTATTCTATACTATCCTATCTCCATTCCAGATCACAATACATCACTTCCCAATCTCTATCTACCTAGGTATCTTCCCTTAAAAATGCCTATCACTACAATAAATACCTCTCCTCCTCTCATCCCCTTCTTTGAAAATAAAATAAACTCCCCTCCCCCTTCCCCAGAAATCCAAAATCCATATCCAAAATCCAGCCTAGAACGCCATATCAGCCTCACCGTGTTCGCTGGGAATGTCTTAAACTGCAATGTGATGCACGAGATGCATGAGATACTAGGTAGATGGATTGATGGAGGTTGTAGTTCCGAATCTGTATTGGGTAATTGTGTGTTTTTATTTATTTATTTATTTATTTGTTGTTGTTAGTATTTCGAGAGTGAGCTCTTGTTGTAATGTGTATTAGATAGATATATATATGTATAGTAGATATTCAGATACTGAGATTGTCTACTCGTTCTCATCATCTCCATCTCCATCTCCATCTCCAGCAAAAACAATCTCATCAATTCTATCCTATCGATCAATCCATTATCCTCCACACCCCATCCCCATCCCTTTAACCCCAAACCAGTAATAAACCCACCAACCCACTCACCCACCCATCAAACCAGACCCCTAAACCCGCCAAGCAAAATGGCGAACACACACTACACTATCCTACCCACCAGCTGTCAACCGATCTCACCTCCATAAATTCCATCACAATCTTTAGAATCTGATAAGTTTATAAATTTTTATGATTTGTTTTTCTTCTTGGATGAGTTGATCGGGACGGGGGAGATGCTTCCCCGAGTTTTTATTTTTTGTTTTTGGGGGGAAGAAAAGGGGTGGTGATGATAATACGATTATAGTTATAGTTGAGGAATTAAGGTATTAGAATAAATATATTTACTTACTTGATAGTAGATAGATAGTAGAATGATGAATATAAGAAAGTAGATATACTCTAATATCGATATTCTATTCTATCTATTTTTCTTTCATAGATATATATAGCTAGATAAATCAAATCCAGATACATATTTACTTTATAGATCTAATTGACCCATCCCTTTACATCAATATAACCCTCTACCCCACGTTTTGTGAGTAATTTTGAGAAGGATTCTAGATTCTAGATTTGCTGTGGATATGGATTTGAATTATCGCACTGTAGATGATACCATTCATTCATTCATTGATTGTACACATGATCATTGTTTTTCGGGAGTAAGTGGCTGATTGATTGATCGAATCACGAGAAATGTCATCTGTCCGTCCGTCTATCTGTTCATCTGTCAATGTCAAGAATACGGAGTCGAAATTCTCCATCAGCGCTTAAGCTTAATCAATCATAATATACGGTTCATTTATTCTCATTCTCATTTTCACAATAGATAGACGAACAACGAATAAACAAATACTTGTAGGTCATCTGCATACCATTTTGAACCTTGAAACTTGGATTTTTATAGAGTACATGCATGCGGTTTGGGGATTGGAGTTTGGAGTTTGCAGTTGGACTCAAGTCTGAAGACCAAAGCTTAGACAACTCATGAAACATTCATTATCAGATCAACATATTTACTAGATAGACTCGGGAATCAACGTCGATATCTAACTCATTGGAACTATTAAATATGTCTTGATTTTCCAGCTCAATATTCATCTTCATTTCGGTATTAATCACCATCTATTCCAATCCTCAATTCGAAAACTCCGTCCATCCTCAAACCCCTAAAATCCTTCTGATCGTCTGGTCATTCCTTGATTCCATCCCATCACCAACTCACATGCTCGATCCTGCGGCGCGAAGATCCGTCTATGTATGTATGTATGTTTGTACCTACGATGTATGTACAATTTCTCACTTCTTTCCTTTCATGTATATAATGTTTCAAGATGATCTATCTAGTTTATTGAACTATTCGTCAGTCTCATAACTATCTATATATCCATCTCAACCAACCTCCTCGTTTTGGCATCTCGATCTTGGGACCTCGAGATCGCGTAATCGCGTGTGAGATGCAACAAACGCCTGATCTGTGTTGATTTTCTTTTCTTTTCTTTTCTTTCGTTTTGTGTAGTGATGATAGATGGATAATAAATTCATGCTAGGTAGATGTACAGTACAGTATGATCTGGAAAGTATGACATCTCTACATCCCTACATACATCCCTAGATGATAATAACAAATGATGTACAACGCAAAAGACATGTCATTTATTTATTTATAAACTTCCATAATTCATAATACCCATTTCCCAACTGACATGGTTTTGAAACGTGAAACCCGGGGATCGCGAACCGAACCGAACCGAAACGAACCGGTTGGATGGGATGGATGGACATTGGGCTTGCAGTTGCAGATGATCATGATTTGGGTGAGAGTGAGTAAGTTAATCTTCACTTAACATATGGATATATGGAAATAAGAAATGGTATTTTGTGATGATTGGAGGAAATAAAGCTGTGATTGACAAGGAGTAACACCCCCTTGGAATTCCTCTACATGATCACGATTATACGAGGATATTGTACAACACATAAGATATATATCATTCATTCATTCATCTACCTAGGTATGCATATATTCATTCATCATGCGACCTAAGATTGCGATTATTGTATACAACGAACGATAGATATAGATCTACAACACATACACATACACATCATCTCATCTCATCCCAATCCATATACTCGGTCTCTGCCCCAAATCTACATGTATGGAAATAGAAGCACGCAAGCCCTGACATGGCATTAGGCAGACTGTACCACCATAATCTTATCCATCCATCCATTCATTCATTCAATTATATGATCCTCACACTCGATGACAAATGACTAATGACCTGAAGCTGAAGCTGTAGATAATCACTAAAAAGAGGAAAGCTGATATGTTACACGTGGGAGCAGATGACTTTTTACATTACTCCGTACATGAAAGATGACTTGATTTTTCCAGATCGTCATATACGGAGTCTCCAAACCCCATATCACAGAACACATAGTAAGATTACATACTACACAAGCATTGAAATCCAATAATTCAATGGGAAGTAAGAATCTTGCTACTGTATACCTTCTTACGATCAGCTATCTAGGTATGCATGTGATTTTTGGCATATATGCATGTTTGGATATGCGAGCCATTTATTTCCCAAGAGATCACGAGGTTGTGAAGGATGATGATGATGCGAGATGAGATTCAGGGTAGACGGGGAAGTATGGGAGTTCGCTCTGAATGATTTAACGGGCACACCAAAATGACAATACTATTTTAAAATATCTTTCAAATCAAGAATTACTATTTTTGATTTTGAATTGAAATATAGTATTGAAATTTAGTATTGAAATTTAGTATTGAAATTTAGTATTGAAATTTAGTATTGAAATCCAGTATTGAAATCCAGTATTAAAAGACTTATTATTTATAATATATCTTTATATATTTTATATTATAATATCTATTTAATTTATTATTTAATTTTGAAATAATAGTGTTTAAAAGAAAGTCTCGATTTTAACGAGTTTAGTATACTCGTTTTTTCATTTAGAGTAAGAGGAGCTGAATATAAGAACTCCTACTTATAATATTACGAGTTTAAGTTATTACTCACTATATACTAAGCGATTTGTAATAAAATCCTCGTAAAAAGCTGTTTTCCTAACGTGGTTTATTAGTACGTGTATCATATCAGTACGTGCATCATTATTTTTACATATAAAAAACTACTATGTATAACCATACACTTTCTTTATTTATTAGTATAATTTAATTTTTCCTTATATATATTATATTTATTTACATAAATAATATAAAAATAAATTAAAATAGTAAAATCTTATAATAATAAAGTTATTCAAAGAAATAGATTTTTGTAACACAAAGTATAACATTCTTAAACTACAATTAAAATATCTATAAAAAGATTAAATTTTATAAATATTTCATTTTTATTATTTTTAAGAAAACTTTTCAGAGAAAAAATAATAATTAATAATTTAAATAAAAATATTAATAAAAGACTAATTTTAGTGTATTTTGAAGTGGTATACATACTAATATAATGTATATACTAATAAACTACGTTATATAAACTATAATATCGAATAACTTTCTAAGAGATATGAAATGATTATTAAAACTTTAAATTATATTATTTAACTATAATTCAAATTAGAAAAAATGATTAGAATACTTTTCGCTATTTTTATGATTCAAAAAATCTTTAAAATTAAAAAATTTCAGAAATATTAACTTATAACATTTTCCTCTTACAAATTAAACAATCTTTTCAAGATTTTTCTATTATTCTCTTTCAAATTATAGAAATCTTATAATATAAAATAATTAAAAATAATCAACAAGTGATTTTATAATACTATTTACTTAATTTTTAATAAAATATCATAATTTTATTAAATTTTAGTAATATTTAAAAGGAATAAAACACAGGTTTAAAAATTAAAAATATAATTATTTTAACTTTAATTTTTTAAAAACTTTAACATAGTATAATTATTCTATTCATCAAATATATATCAATTTCAGCTTATTTTATTCAAAAATAATAAAGTTATAGATAGTTTTAGTTTATACTATATATTCTTAATTAATTCGTCGAGTACTTCGAAATTTAATATTAATAGAATTAAAATCTATTAAAGTATTATATACGATTAATATTTCAGATCTTCATAAGTAATATCGACAAAATAATAAAAGAATTTTACATTCAAATTCATACATTCAAAAAGTATTATTTTAAGTTTTAATTTTAAGGAATTAAAGTCTAGAAATAAGCAAACCTAATTTTATATCTTTAATTATTTGATTTCTTGAACAACTAGAGGTTAAATATTAGTAATCTGTTTAATTTTTAAAAAAGAATTTATTAAATTCAATTGAAAATTTATATGAGCGAAGAGCTTAATATTTTTAATCTTTATAGTAATATTAATATAGAATTTTAAAATAGATAACTTTTAATAATTTTTAGTATAATATAATGTAGTTCATATATAAGTAGATTATATTATTAAATAGATTACTCGGAAAATATACTAAAATTAATCATTTTTGATATTTTTATCTTAATAACTAATCATTATTTTTCAAAGAAAAAATAATATGAATTTTTTCCATATAATAAAAATGAAATATTTATAATATTTGATTGTTTTAAAATTAATTTATTTAAGTTTGAATATTATTACATTTTATATTATAAAAACCCTGTTTTCTTAATAACTTTAGAATTTTTAAATAAAGATTAGATTTTTGAAATAATTAAAAAATTAGATTTTATATAAGAAATTTAAACCATATAAAAAACTAAGAAAAGATTTTCTTAAAAAAACTCATTAATCTTTATTACATTTAAATCAGAATATTATTCTTTACTTTCTTCTAAAATTATTAAATTAATATTTATTTAAATTGAAAAGATATTATTATTAATATTAAAGAAAAGAACTTAATATATTCATATTGAAATTATTAATATTGATATTATTAATAATCAATTTATTATATTGAATATAATTTGAAGGATTTAAAAGGATTGCTTGAAAAATTGCCTATAAATCTTAATAAAAAAGTTTAAAAGGAAATAAGTTTTTATTTCTTTTTTCTATTTACTTTATTTAATTAGAACTATATATAAACGTATTATATGATCTTATATAGCTAGATAGACCGAATCGATTATAAATTTACTACTACTATTATAAGAAGTTTTCGAACAATTTTATTGACTAATAAAGAACATGCATGATTATATAATAGTAGTAGTAAATTTATAATCGATTCGGTCTATCTAGCTATACTAAGATCATATAATACGTTTATATATAGTTCTAATTAAATAAAGTAAATAGAAAAAAGAAATAAAAACTTATTTCCTTTTAAACTTTTTTATTAAGATTTATAGGCAATTTTTCAAGCAATCCTTTTAAATCCTTCAAATTATCTATATTATTAATCTATTATATTCAAAAACCTTCCCTTTATTAAATCCTTTAATATATTTATAAAAACCTTATACTTTCTATTCTATTATAATAATTCCTTTCTTTTTATTCAATTTTTTTCAAAATATTATAAAAGCTATAATTAATTATAATATTATATTCCTTTTAAAGGATTATCTTTACTTTTTAATATTTTAAATCCTTTAGGAATTTTATTATAATTTTTAATTTATTACTTATAAGTTTTATATTCACTTTCTTTTATAATACATCAATAATATATAATTTCTTTTTAAAATCTAATATCTTCTATTCCCTTTCCTTCTATCAAATTACCCTATCAATATAGAATATAATATATTAGAATTTATTAAATCATTTTATTAATATAAAGGATAAAATTATATTATAAAACTAAATAATTAAATAAAATTGAAATAATAAATATAATAATATTAAGATATTATTACTTTAATAATATACACTTTATATTAAAGAATTACTATTTTTTCAATTATAATTAATAATATATTATTTATTATATAAAATAATATTAAAAATTAATATTTTATAATAATATTATATATTAATATAAAATGTTATATATTTAAATTAATATATTATAAATGTTTTTTAAAAGATCTAGCTTTTCTTTTTATTTATATAGAATAGTTATAAATATATTAATAAAATATTAAATATTATATTAATATATCTTTTATAAAATATTTCTTAAAAAAAGTAAAGTTTTTTAAAAAGTTTTTATTCTTTATTTTCTTATATTTAAAAACCTTTTTTTATAATTAAAATCTTTTTATAAGGTTTTTGAATATTAAAAGACTTAGATTATTATAGGAATCTATAATTTAATCTTTTTCATTAATTATATTCAATATAATAAATTGATTATTAATAATATCAATATTAATAATTTCAATATAAATATATTAAACCCTTTTCCTTAATATTAATAATAATATCTTTCTAATTCAAATAGATATTAATTTAATAATTTCGAAAAAGGGTAGAAAATAATATTCTGATTTAAATGTAATAAAGATTAATGGTTTTTTTTAAGAAAATCTTTCCTTAGTTTTTTTATGTTTTTATATGATTATATATAGACGAATTTTATATGTAAATTAAATAATTCATTTAGTAATATAATTCGCTCATATATAAACTACGTTATACTAGTTAAATCTAGATCGATATTTCTTTAAAACGATACTAAATATATAATATAGAATAATTATCATTCTTTTATTTATAAATCATATCCGAATCTAAACAAATAGATACATGAATAAATAAATAAATATAATATTCAACTATCTACTTAACTCATTCGTTCGTTTCCCCTACATATATATCTACGCTCCGAATGAATAGTCAAGAAGGGAGATCATCTACAACTAATTAAATTCAAACCTCAAACCCCAATAAAAACTAATCAAATACTATAAACCAAAAAACACTACTAAACTAGTATCTACATCCCTCCATCCCCACCCCTCTCCAATTCTTCTTTTACAAATCCTTCCCCATCATTTTAATACTGCAGATCTACACTCATATACTTTATACCCACTACCCGAATAGATAAAACGTAATGTAATATGTACAAAGGGTCTTTTTCCTTGTTATCTATCTGTCTATCTGTTTATTTGTTCAACCTGTCTACCGGTATCTTGCATTGAGATGAGATTTAGAGGAAAGTTTATTATTGTATATGCGTACTATATGTCGTAGAGCTTGAATTTTACAGAGTAAGTAGTAGTTGGTTTATCCCGTGGTGATTCCAGAAGGAGGGAAATGATCTATCCATCTATCTTTACATCTACTACGGTGACATGTAGGTTTTCTAGTCATGAGTATTAGCTAAGCTACTGTGAGATGGAATTCATAAAGTAATTGTTACTCACGATCTACCTCGGTGAGAAGATCGCGGAAAAGAATTTTACCCCTTCGTTTAAAATCTCGGTCTGTTATGTTAGTTGATGGGTTTCTAACCGTTTCATTCCTATGTATCGAAGAATAGATGTCAAGGTAAATATCTAGTTCAGTATATCGTTTTAAGTACATGCATATAGGGAAATAAGTATATTATTCATAACATCACCTAGTGTCTACGAATTTAAGCCTTTACTGATGTAGAATACGGGGAGATGGAATCTAATATTTGTCAAGTATATATTTTCAGGCTTTATGTGTCTAGATCGCTAGTTAATCACTATGTATATCTATGTCTCTAGATAGTTTCTATCTTGCCTGTCTACCTACCGATCTCTTCAGCTCCTACATCAATTATCTACCTGCCTACCTACCAGCATAAATCCCCCTCACCCTTACCCTCACCCCAACAACCAAAAACCAACCTCCCACCCGATCACCCAAAAAGTAACAACACAATCATCCACATTCGCCACCATCACCAAGGTACATACCCCAACACCTCCCCATACATATCTTCAACCAACTACAAGGACCATCCATCCCCCATCTCGTGATCCCATCCAACACCTTCTCAATACAATTGACTCTCCGCCCATTTTCCTAGACACATACACATACACATCCCAACCCCGCACCCCGTACCCCGCCCGTCCACACAAGTAACTAACTAACTAACTTACCAACAAGCTAATGAAGTAATAAGGGTTCAATTGCATACTCCCTACACCACACTCCACACCGCAAAACAAAAAGGAATCAGAAACTCCGAATCAAATCTCGCAAGCACATGAGGGAAAGAGACTTTCTTCGGCATAGGGGAATTGTCGGGTATTTTGAGATTCGTAGTCATAGTCATTATATGACGATGATGAAGCCAAGGAAAGAAAAGAAAAGAAAAGAAAAGAAGGAAAGGGAATTAATTAATCCGAGGTTCCATTCTGTATCTTGGTAGGGGGATGGAAGATCAGATGAGATGAGATGAGATCAGATGATCTGGTTTGATCTGCGGTTTGCATTTTTTGACTTTGACTTACCGTGGATGTCCATCAGTCAGATGTCAGGTCAAATCCAAACGGGTCGGATCGAGTCGAGTTGAGAATGACGTTGTGGGTGGGAACTTGGGAAGTTTAACTTGATGGATTGACATGATGGTCACTTGTGGTTGTGGATCTGGAGTCTGAGAGTGTGGTTGACAGTTGACACTGGACTGGGTATGAGGTTACTAGTAGGTATCTGAGTTTATGGATCTTGGGTTTTGAGATGGAGATGTGATGAGATGGAGTGAGTAATTGAGATAGAGTATCGGTATCGGTATTCTACGTCTCGGAATGGAAATGGATAAATGTATTTCCTAATTAGTAACCTACTTTGGATTTTGGGATTCTTGATGAGTTATTCGAAATCGTATTCGAATTTTTCTTTGCCTGTGGTTTGATATTCAGAATCAAGACATTTATTTAATCATCTTTTATTTATTATTGTTATCTCCATTACTACTCTATTCTATTCTATTTCTATATTAGTTTGTTCTTTCAATCGTTACCCATTAGATAGATACTCGTAGATATCTAGGCATTGTATTCAAGAACATTGTGTGGATTCCAAATGTATAAGTTAGAACAAAGATATAACTTATATCTAAAAGTATTCTATTCTTCACATCACATGGCCAACAAACAAACACAACAAAAGAACGAAATAAGAAACACGGACATTCCCATTCCGCTTTCTTCATTCATTTCTAGAGCCTGTAGAATGTGGCCTTTAAATCCCAAGAAGGAAAATCATGAGGATCATGAGATGAGATGAGATGAATGGGATTCCCCGCATTCTCATCCATCTCTATGTCCATCTATATTCATTCATTCATTCATTCAAACATTCTAGAAAAAGATCGCACGAGGCTCTGGAGATCCCCGTTGCGATATCGATATATGAGGAATCGGAAACAGTAATGGAAAAAGAAAAGTACGTATGAGATTCGAGAAGGATCAAAAAGAATCAGAAACAGAAACAGGAAAAGAATCACATGCTGTGTATTTATTTATTTATTTATATATTTATTCCATTCTTCCATTTCAGATTCCTACTACGAGTCTACATCACATCAAAGAAAGAGGAATACTGAAAGTTGAACAAATCCCAACGGGGTATATTTATCTATCTATCTATCTATCTATCTATCTATTTATTGATTTGATTCAATTATTCATCCACTTACTTGATTCCCAAATTCAAGTCTTCCTATTCGTGCGCATCGCGGTACATCGCATTGTTGAATGCTTGTGTGTGTATGGAAGGTGTAGCATGTAGCGTGTAATTTACACATTTGACTGGGCAGACGGTACATACATCCGATGGGATTGACGAGTACATATACACATACCGAGGTATTGGGACGGGGTAAGATTGTAAGAGTTATGCTTCCGTATGGGATTGGTACGGAGATACCTTGAGTGAGTGAGGAAGTGAGGAAGTGATAAGCCTCGTCTCGGATGTATGCGATGAGATGAATTGGAATCCTAGGGAGTTGGTCGTCTTGTCCGCCAATTATCTTGTCCTGCGGGTTGATGAGTTGATTTGGTTTGTTTGGATCTGTGGATTGGATAGATGAATGGATGGATGGATTGTCATGTGAGATGAGATGTGCAAAATATACATACACATATACACATACTTATGTAGATACAACGTGTGATATTCATAACTATCAATCGCGTGGATTATTTGAGGGTAGGGGGACTGACTGGTACTGATACGGATACGGATACTGGTAACGGGCAAGCAAGACAAGACAAGACGTAATTGTGATGTGATTGAAAGTAAGTAAGGACCTAAGTATAGGTAGAGTGGAAATATACCTCCCTACCATCTACCCACCCAAGTAACCGTTACCATTAATCTATATCTCTCGCGAAATAATAGAAAATCAAGAAAGTAAAATAAAATCAAGAAAATAAATACAAATCCCTGCACCCGTATTGTATTATATTATATTATATTGTATTGTATTGAATATTTTATTCTTATCATTCTTTCCAACCTTTCCATCTAAACATCCCCATATAAACATCCCCATATTAACATCCCCCTGGGTGTCTAGGTCTTGGAAATTAACATATACTCCGACTCCATAAACAAGGAATCAAAGCGATGAATACCCTTAAGAGGCGCCACGGGTCGCTTGGATCTTCGTACCGGCGGTTGAGCGCCGGGAGATGAGGTGAAGAGGAGATTGGAATACCGGTATGGATGAGGTATGGATGGAGGTGTGTGAACATGTGATAACCTTATGTGATGTGTGATATTTTTAGTATGGGAAACGCTCGGGGATGCGCATTGTGTGGTTTGGATTTGGAGGGGGTGTGGTTGTGTGGTTGTGGGATTGGTAAGCTTGAGTCTGAGTCTGAGTGTGCCTGAACCGAATACTCGGAGGGAGGGAAGGATGGACGGAAGATCGGGTTCGTAAAATTGGTTCTGGAATGTGTGTAGGAGTTGGGAGTTGGGAGATGGAAAGCGAAGTTAGGAAATGAGGTTGTGAATAATGGGTAGATGAATGGATGTATACATGCATGGCTTTGATAGAGAGAGAAAAGGGGGATGAGTCAATGAAGGATATCACAGACTTGATTCGGGTGATGGAGGAGCTTTGATGCATTTGTGATCTTTGGAAGGATGTTGTTATGGATGGATCATCGTCGTCGTTGTAGTAGTGGGATATAGTAGAAAGTCACAAGACGGGAACGACAATACGGAGCAAACGCATGGGGTTTTGGCGTGTGCAGTTTGTGGTTGGTAGTTTGCGTTGCTTGTGTATATAGGCTACCTGATGAGGAGACGAAACGGGATGTGTATGTGTTCTGGATTTGGGGTTCGGATTTGAGGGTTTGAGGGTTTGGTGGATGGGTGTGGATGGGTGTGGATGGGATATGGATGGATTGTGGATTTGGATGTTTGTGCGTGTGCTATTTGTGTGCATTGCCATGTGTGTTGCAATGTGGTGGGTGCTATGTGATGTGATGTGCTATGAGCTCTGACCTAGCTACTACAGTGAAGAAAGTGAACACGATGTTTGAACTTTTTGAAACTTATCTGAGGACTCAGCATTGTCTGTTTACTTTGTCCGTATAGAATATTGTAACTATAATTATCATATCATATTTCGCTCTGTGCTATATGCTATATCTATATGCCATGTACTATGTGTACACCAACATGTTTGAGAACGCACGTCTGGGGAGAGATCTTGACTGAGTCGTGATATGAGGATCAATAGTATCACTCGCATAACTACACTATTAAATGTATCTTTTCCATACCATTAGCTACCTACCATACACAGATCTGAATCATTAAATGCATGATATCGATGATCAATCATTCATTCTACTAATGGTTACATTCTCAATGCATAGCATAGGGTAATACAATGGTACCTACTCTACATACCCTGTACGAAATGCATACCCCGTGGAATTTAAAGAGGTTCATGCACTCTACAAAACCACACCATCCACCCCTTTTTTTTTCCAAACACTCCAAAGGCCAAGCAACTCAAGACCCTGGGTCGTCCCGAGAAAAAAGCTTGTCAGTGCTTTCATTCAAATCCATTCAGACTTCCTTCAAAAGTATATCGTACCCAGTTCTTCCCAATTCATTCGTGGATAGTTTCACATTTCCCCCATAATAGGTACCCATTAATACACAATGTATACGCAAACGTCACTTATATCATCTCATCCAAAACATCAACTTGAATCTAAACTCCTTTACACTTTCTCAAGCACCGAGAAACAACCTTTGGGACTGAGCAATGCGAGCATATACTTTTTCTTCCCGCGGTCGTGGCGTTTCTAGTCCCCCATCCCCGGATTCGTTTTTTCCCCTCCCCGAGTCCCTTCGCACCTCTCCTACTCTAAGGTGTCGATTTCTTATGCACTTGCAGTATAGCTTCAAACACGCTCATCTCCCCCCCCCCCTCCCCGGGCCAGAATCGATTGGGAAATCTTCTAGAAACCCTTCATGGAGGCCTGATGTGGTTGGATTCAGTATCCTATACTGGGTACGCATTGATGTGATTTTGATTCTATTGATTGACGAACCGGTAGCACTGTTTCCGCGACCCGGAAATGGCTTTATGGATGGGAAGTGGTTGATCTCATTTCTTTTCGGGGATCGGTGTATGGGAATGATTCAAGCTTTGTTATGAAATTGGGGATTGAAGGTCGAGATGAGAAACAGGGGTTTTGCTTTTGTCTTTGGGTCGATATTCTCTTCATTCTTTTCCTTTGGGTTATTGTTAATTTATTAATTTATTATTATTATTATTATTATTATTATTATTTGAATATATTTGAATCTCTTATTTTGATTTGAATCTCTTTTTTTTTATTGGAATCTCTTATTTTCATTTGATTCTTACTTGGGTTTATTTTCAGCTACAAATGTACGAGATGTGAGTCGGGATCATCAGCAGTGGAGGATTTGGAACCACGGAAGATATTCTATATCGAGTATTCCGACACAATCAATTCCCAGGAAAACTACACGCGTTGCTCACTCACTCGCTTGCTTCTGATTGTCAAACAGTCCCTGCAGATTCTAGAAGTGTATGTTGTCTGTGAAGGATTACTACCCTTTGTGCATACGGACATACTTTGCATGCAGATATACCACGGTTTTCTATTGTTAAGGCTTGTTCCAGTTCAGTATATTACCGGCGAGGATACCATGAATACCAATATCACGCAAGTAAAAAATAGATAAATATTCACATGTGTAAGACGAACAAACGGTAAGCAAGTACTGCGTAAACGATAGATAAGATTGCTACCCTTCGCGGAGCATGACGAGCGGGGCCAGATGGGGAACCCAAAATCTCACCCGAGACGATGAGGCGCATAAGCAAAAGATTTTCTCACTTCATGTGATGGAAAAGGATGATACGGGCAGTGAGATGAGATGTGGTGAGATGGTATTCTTCAACGGGTAGGAACGGGTGAGATGGCTCGGCCGTTGAGTACTGGATATGGGGGTTTGCTTGCGCGAGGTGTATGTGTATATGTGTGTGAGGATGAGGAATGGCACAGCGGAGTGGATGGATACGGGGAAGAGAAGAGGGCTTGCGGATGGAGATTTACCGTGCCGTGAGTGTGAGGATGAGTGAGAGTAATAAGATTATAGAAGAGAGCTGGGGAGGAATTGTGTGTACTCATGGTAGAGTATTCTCGCAATCAGTAAATACCAAATACTATCCTACAACAATACATATCTCTCTCCTCCACAACGTGATGATAGCCAATATCTCACTGTATCAAGGTACGTGATTGAATACAACATCATCTACCGGTACAACACGATAAGATATATCTGCCTAAGGAATCCAACATCAGCAGCTGATTAACTTCCAAGCCTTCCCTTTCAAATCCCCTCGTAGTCATTGGACGGAAAATTGTCGGACTAATTTATCCGAACGCCGGCCAAATTTGAATGTGCCGCCTGGCCGCGACACTAACACGAGACCAAAAGATTGGGTCTAGAGTTTTTCACATAATATTTACTTCTTTTATCAGGGTTCATGTTGTGGTCTGGACTTTGGGTTTTACTCGAATCGTGAAAATGAGATTGCGGGATAGAGAATAAGAACCTCATCGTCGTGTGTTTTAATGGAGTATAGCAGGTTGAGGATAGTAGACTGAGTATAGTAGGTTTGTAAGAATATATCACGCTCTGCTTCATCTCACACAATGGGAAAATATCTTTGAATAAGTTATGTTGAAAGGGTGAATAGACTTATGCAGGTACCATTACGAAATTGTCAACTACTTTCTCAAGGGTTTTTTTGACAAAACCCCTCTCCTCGAAGTCATTCATTCTCCAATCATTCATTCGCTTGAAAACATATCCGGCATCATCCAGACCATCCTTACCAGAATCCAGTTCCAAATCCCAATTACCCATTCATATCATCCCAACTAACCACGCGACTCACATCAATTTAACCACGCCAACAATAGGGCATCAATCCCCCGATTCTCAATCATGTGTCAAAAACCCACGCGTGGTCATTGGTGTCGGAGCGAAAAAGCGTGGTAGCCCTGTTGGTTTGCCCTACCAATCCTTGCTTCTCATCGCTTCCCGCTCGACAGATTGCCAATGGTGGATAAGACTCTGGGATGAGGTCGCGTATGGAGATCCTAGCAGCCGGACCAGTATCCTTGTGGACTTTCGCACGGCGGTTTTCTGGTTTGGAGTCTGGACGTATCCTGGGAGTGGGGTGGTCAGGATGGCTTGAGATGCTATTCGGGCCGGTAGAGTTTTCAAGCGTATTGTGGGATGCCTCCGAGGAATTGGAGCTGGAAGTTGGGCGTTGCGAGTCTGGATGCTGGATGCGCGTGATTGGGATAATGGAATTGCAGGGGAGGGTTTGGGGTTTGGGAATGGCTGGATTAGGAAATGCGGAGGGGAGGGCTTGGGCTGGGATTGATCATGTGATTTGGATCACGAGGGAGGGATTCAGAGAGATGGGATACAGAGTAGGTGGGTGAGAGGAGTGCCGAGGTATTGTTAGTCACAAGTTACTCTATGCTGACGACAAAGGTCATAACTGGATATCATGCGAGATGCTTCTGGCTTCAAGCTCAAGTGCAGAGGAGATTATCGTCGTCGCAAGATTATCTACCGCAAATATCGATCAGGTAACCGTTTTCACTTATACAAGGCAACTCAATCTAGAAGCAATTCATTTAAATCCCGAGTTCCAAGCTTCCCTTTCATCTCCATCACCATCCATCTTTGTGTCCTGGTATCCCACGAGGAATACAGGTTTGTGCTCCCTACTCACGAACCAACATCTAGGATTCGAATCCCCCCGAAATCCCAAGGTTATCAAATTTCCATATTCCACGCGAGGCATACAACATGCAATCTGAAAATCCCCTGTGTATAAACGTTACATGCGCTTTATCGCAATACAGAAGCGAGATGTCAAAGGTCTACATGTTACATCAATTTCCTAATTCGATCTATCTCTTTACCGATGTCACGGGCGTAGGTACTCCACTCCCACGTTTATTGTATCGGTTGGAGGGTTTGGTGTGAAATGGGGGTTTGAACTTTGATGAAGGGACAAGGGATTGATAATGATAACCAATGTGTACTTGATACCCGTTGTTGGGGGTCCGGATAAGAGATTATCGGGTAGGGGAATTGGTTCGAAAACGGAAGGTAGATTTTGGCAAAATCCTTCATACAGTATGCCACATCTGATTTGGCAGGTATAACCCCCACGAATATGTGTTGTAAAGTTGATCATCGGCGGTAAGGTTATATAGCACGTGTTCTAGGAGGGAATGGACTTGAATTCGATCAAATCACGGGAACCCGAGTTTCTCTTGATGCCTAAAATCTTCGTGGGAGAATACAACGATGTAAGGAAGACCGATATTGGAAGACACAGTATTACGGTACGTGCAAACCCTATCTAGCTTTCGAGTCTTGTCCATCCCATAAATCACAATCTCTCATCGCAGATTCCCGAAACAAACCAACACAGACAAATCAATCAATCTCAAATTAATCAAAATCCACTTCACACGTTTCTAGATATCAATTACCTATCAAGCGATGAGCCCAGATCATTTGTATGTCCTTTCACCGTCTCTTCCATTCTTTCATTTATCCGTTTATTCATTTATCCATTTATCCGTTTTATCCATGCTTCCATGTGTTCTTCCATCATTCCATCTCCCTTCCAGACTATGTATGCTAGGCTGGCACGGCTGGAAAAATATCACTTAATTTCCTTCTTCTTTTCCAGAAGTAGCTTTCCGGACTCGAGAGTGTCTCACCGCGCTCCTCAAATATCTGTATTATTTAGATGGATAGGTGGGCATCAAATATTCACGTCACATCACATCACGATGCATACATACAGGAAGACATGGTTCCCGGCGGTATTTGCAAAGAGCAAGGGAGGAAACGGGTTGGAAGTGAAAAGTTTCGCTTCCGAATATGCAGATGTGGAGTTTGGTGGGGAATGAATTGTTCCGGAATGATTCTTTTTTTCATTTTTTCCCTCGAGGTTCTTTTCTTCTATTTGTATTACGAATTTACGATATTGGTGAGGATTCGGATTGGAAGAGGGGCGATGGATATCGAGTACCGATACCGACCGTTGGAATTGGGCTGCGCATGGGAGATGAGATGAGTCTTGGAATTTTTAGTAAGTTGGACTGTGCTTGCTGTTTGGTTTGGTTCATGGGACACATGGATTTGGTGGAGACGGTGAGACAAGACATGTATGTTGATTATACTCTGGCTCTGGTTTTTTGAGACAGACGGCTCGGCTGTACCATTTCACTTTGGGTGGATGGATTTCCTCCTGACGTATCATGCATGTATGTATTCTAGTGGAAAGGGAAATGGAAGGTTGATTTAGAGTTTTGATGGAAAATTAGATTGGGGGATGTTGATGGATTGTTCCTATTGGTAGGAGGAATCGAAATCGTTTTTTCTTTTTTACTTGGACCTGGTATGGAATGGAAAAACTCCATACCTACCATGTTAGTCGCATGGTAGATTTGAAAAAGTTTAATAGAGTAGTGACTTATTTGTTTGTTTCTCTCTTTCGTGCTTTCTTTCGTGCTTTCCTACTTTCTTTACGGATCCGAAATTGGGTGGACGAAGAGTGGACTGCATGCGTGTATGCATGTATATGCAGGTAGCATCGAGACTCGAGATTCGAGACTTGGGACTTGGAAAAGTAGTGCAGGATGAAGTTATACGCATGCATCTTGTGATTGTGAAAATGGTATGGGTATGGATATGGATATTGGAAAATCCGCATCGAGAGTGAGAAATTTGGTTTGGTTTTTGGGTTTGGGTTTGGGTTTTTGGGTTTGAAATATAAGAATGAGATGGGTTGGGATTGTTGTTTTGATTTTTTTTGATGGGTGAGTGATTGATGGGTGAGTGATTGATGGGTGAGTGATTGATGATGGATGATTAATGATAGAGAAGATTTTGTATCGTTTGATGCTGTTTGTGTGGGAATATGAGAAATCGGGAAATAAAAATAAAAATAAATTTAAATATAAATACACTTCTTTAGCGAAAGGTATATTTTCTTTCTTGAGTTTTGATTTCTGTCTTTAGGGATTGTCTGATGGTTGTGAGATTTCTTTCTTTCTAGAAATGGGATGTGTGATTTTGAAAATGTTTTGTTAGGTTTGAGGGATCTATATAGGGACTTAGAGATTGGAGATGTTGTGTGGGAATTGGGATGTCGTAGATGTTGTAGATTGGAGATTGGAGATGTAGATGTGGTGTTCAAGTGCATGTGGACGAGTATATGAGTGTATTGTAACGTGATAATATAAGACCTATATGTCAAAAAGACACAATCTCTTTGTTTGTGGTGTCTCTATCTATTTATTTCTTAATCATTCATTTATTCATTTCTGAATTATTTATCATTCATCTCTTATGATCACATCACTCATCACTTATTATTCCTCCAACCCACTCCCACTCCCTCTTCTTACTCATCATCCATTATCAGTTCCTCATTACAATCCTCTCAATCATTCACGAATCTTCCTTATCGCTTCTTTAACTTACTCTTCCTTCTTGCTTGTTATAATCCTCTTGCTTATTACTTCTCCCTCCTCTTACTCCTCCCTCCTCCACTCCTCCACCCATTATTCCGTAGACTCCAACTCAAACACCTCATTCCTCCAACCCAGACCCAAATCAAAAATCCCTAAACCCTAAGCTAGAATCCCGAATACTCGGAAGAGGGAAGAGGGAAGAGGCATGAATAATCAGCATTGAAAAAATACAGAAATGGGGAAAATTTCATGTATGCTAAAGAGCGGTTGGGACTTGATTTGATTTGATTTGATTTGGCTTGGCTTGATTTGGCTTGGCTGCTGGTGTGGTGGTGTGGTATGACTGGATGGGGGTGTGTAATGTGTGATGATGGAGTATGATTGGGGGTGTGGTGGGTTGAGTGGGATTGGATTGTGATGGTGTATAGTGTCGTGGTAGGTTGTGGTGTGATGGGCTGGGTTGTGGTTGTAATTGGATTGGATTGGATTGGATTGGATTGGGTTGGATTGGATTGGATTGGAGTTGTAATGTATTGCGATATGCAATGTTGTGTTGCGATAGACTGTGTGGCGGTAGGTTATTTGTTTTGTGTAATATGTGTGATTTCATATGCTGTGTGTTGGATAGAATTGGGGTAAGTTGTGTGGTGGTAGATTGGGGTAGGCTGTGTGATGTACAGGAATGCGAGTGGTGGAACGAGGAGAGTTGGGGATAGGATGAGGATAGGATGAGTATGAGGATGGAGAGAGGGGAGAGAGGGGAGAAAGGGGAGAGAGGGGAGAGAGGGGAGAGAGGTGGGAGTGGAGGTTGTGGAGGCTGTGGAGGTTGTGCTGGATTGGCGGTTTGCAGACAGGACATTAGATGCGGATTTGTATGTGTGCTAGATGATTGACGATTGATGGATAAATGGAATATGAGTATATAGTAACATACTGTTGCTGCTGCTGCTGATGATCTCCATCTCTCTCTCCACATTCAAACTAAAAGAACTAAAAGAACTAAATACAATACATATACATAGATATACATAGATATATATAGATATATATATATCTATATCACAAGAAAATGCAGATTATCAGAATTCAATATCCAAAATCCAAAATTCAAGACTCAGTAACAACTTAGTTTCCTTTTCTTGTTCGTTACTTTCTTTCTTCTTTTCTAACTTACTTACTTCATTACGTACTTACTGAGATTCATGAGAACTATGAGAACTATGAGGTGTATGAGATGTATGGGAGCTTTAGGGTTGGGGTATAATGAATGTATAATATGATGGATAGAGGGCTGGGGTAAGAGGGTATTGGATAATTAGCTCGCCTATTTAGTTTATGGTGTGGATGCATGCATAAGAGATCTAAATCACAAATCCAAAAATCAAATATGGGGAAGTAAGTTGGAGTAGTGGTATAGTATATAGCATATAGTATCTACATACATAGAGTTTTAAAGATTGAAAGAGAGAGGTCCTCGAGGTTGGGTCTGTGCTATGTATAGTAGGAAAAGGGGGAGAGATGATAAAGTTACTGATGCCAAGTTGATCGATTAATAAAGGGGAACGGATGGGGGGATGACGGGTTATGGAATGGATAATGAGAGAGGTGGAGAGTTTGTGTAACGAGGGTGTGAGTCGGGTATAGGTATCCATAAGAGTTTTCAATCACAGATCCAGAAATCAAATTTGGGAGAGTAAATTGGAGGAGCGGTGTATAAAGTATACAGTGCACACGTACAACTTGGAGGAATGAGAGATCTCGGGAGTTGGGTATGCATGAGAGAGGAACGTATAAACTTTCCGATGCCAAGTCGATCGGTTGACGAATCTCAATGAACGATGAGGAGTTTGTGTAACGAGGTGTGAGGTTGGGTGTGGAGTTGGAATGGCATTCAAGGATGTAGGATGTGGTGTGTAGTATATCGAATGTCGTGTATAGTATGTGGTGTATAGGATCCAATCCCTCTCTCCATCTTTCATCTCCGGACACATATATATGTGTGTGTGTGTGTGAGTGAGAGTGATGATCACTTGCAGAAAACACATATATACATATATATATGGCGATATCATTGGACTTTGTAGCTACGGAGATGTCTCCGTATGGCTGTATACTCAGTTTGCTTGTGTGCATATTTACTGCCTGACTTACTTACTCATCGATATCCCGTACACGGTTTGAAGTTTGGAGTTTAAGACGGGCAGTTTTATATTGATATTCTTGTAGTTCGAAACTGTGGGAAAGTGTTGAGATCATTGATGGATGGATGTTATATTCGTTATTCTATAATCATTTCATGTATGATTTGATGTATGAATTTGTAGATAGATGTGAACATGAATATGATTCATTGAAATCAAAACATATCATTGTGCTATCACGTCTGTCTGCATCTGGTGTTGAGAGGACGATATCTACCTACTGGTTATCATTTGATTATCTACTTTTTCTTTTACTCTCACTTGTTCCGAAAATAGGGTATTGCGAATGATATCAATAATGGTATACCTTCTGTGTATGTATGTATATAATTTTTCCTTTTCCGCCAAAATCCAACGGGATGCTCATTCTACGATCTGGTAAGCAAATACATACCTACCTACCTACCTACTACCTACCACCTCTCCAAAAACCCGTTCAAAAACCACCTCACCTCCCAAACGAAAGAGATCGGTATCACAAACCCCACGCCGTATCCCCATCCCCATCCCCATCCATCTAACCTTCCGAAAAACAATACAGAGTACAACACAAATAAAGTGGGGTAACCTAAGGGTTGTGAGATGTCAATATGCACTCCCACCTCCCTATGCATACGTGTCTGCATACATGCATGTGGAAAATCAGAATCAGAATCAAAATATGTGCATCTGCATCTGTGTGCATCTGGGTGTACATAATCAAATCTATATTGTATGTATCGCGTATACACTTCGCATTGTGATTCGTGCGCGTGGGGATGAGGGGATGGGTCCGGGGAAGCGAGGGTGGGAGGGATAGGCTGGGAGGGAACATGAGGGGAAGGGGGGGTTTGTGTGTGTGAAATTAGATTAATTGATAAATGATTGATTGATTGATTAAATAGATAAATAGATAAACAATTAAATAATTAAATTTTTAATGATGAATTACTGAATTACTCAATGAATCGAGGGATGTAGATGTAATCTGTACTCTATCTACTCTATCTACTCTACGAAATTCTCAAAGCGAGAAGTCATAAACAAATAACAACTCAAACTCAACTCGCATTCTCCCAAATCAAAAGTCTAGAATGATAAGTCAGGCCAGGTCAAGCCAAGTCCAGCAGACAAGATAAACAATTCGTGAGTTTATTTATCGATATATTTTGAGTTGTATCGTAAAATATCACTAAACCCGCAAAACAAAACGAAAAAAAGAACGAATTATCCCTTCCCTCCTCTCTCCTGCCTCTCTCTAGGTATAGAAATCACGAAAAGTAAATCACGACAAGGAACTCAATTAAAAGATCAATCAACATAAGTAATCATCCACAGCCTACATACCGTGCTACATACATACATACCAATATCCCAGGTTCTCGGAGCCAACACGATTAATGTAATCGTCCATCCATCCATCCATTCATTCATTTATGCAATCACTCATAGCTAGCCTCCTAACCCACTACCCCAGCCCAGCCCAACCCTTGGCAGCGCAAAACAATAAAAAAGTAAAAAGCAAACAAGCAAGTTCTCGCAATATCACATGAATACTGCAAAGACTCAAACTCGGTTTCGGTTTCGGAAGCATGGGGTGTGCGTATGTGCGTATGTGCGTTTCGGATCGGAATCGGGATCGGGGTCGGGGTTGGATTCGGGATGGATGGATGGGTAGGTGGGTATGAGGAGGGATGGGGAAGGGAAGGGATACTTTGTGAGATGTGATAATATGATACCGAGATGTGATGGTTGGGTTTGAAGGGATAGATGGGTGTTTTATTCAAGGGAGGTTTTGGAAGAGATTAATAGTTATGTATCCATTTAATTGTTAATTAGAATAATGCTGGGATGGTTGATCCAATGCACTCGACTGGGTTATTGGGATTCGTGGCTGTAACTTGTGGTTTAATCGAAAAAGGATGTGTGAGCGTGTGAGTCTAGATGTATTTGGTTGAGGGTCTGTTGAGTCTAGATCGTTTCTATTTCATTTCAAGATGTATATCGATACATCAAGTGAAAGAAATTATTCTCAAAATGGTTTCCCAAGTACTAGAGTACCCCAAAACCTCAATCCCACCATTTCTTCCACCGCCTTAAGTCTTCTTCGCCGTGCCACCACCAACCCTCCTATACTTCCTCTTATCCTTTCTACTCATTCTCGTCTTATCTCTCGTTCCCTTTCCTCCCTCCCAGAAACTTGCTCCTCCTCTCCTTCTACTAATTACCCTCTCTCCACATCCTGCACAATCTTCTGGTCTATAATTCCCCTCCCTACTACACCATCCGCATATCATTCTCTTAGCCCATTCATTTACATGTTCTTCTGTTTCATCATGACATTTATCACATGGATATACCTTTTCACAACAACTGAAACGAAACCAGCGGTAACTTTTACCGTAATGGCGACAGAGACCATTTTTGGGCAAAGGAGTACCAGGGACGATACCAAGTGTCTCTTTCTTCTTTCTAGGGAGAAGATTGTGAGGTGTTGCTGAAGAAGAAATGTGAAGAAATTTGATAGTAGGAATCGAAAAGGTGAACTTAGAATGACATTCTCGACAAACGTTTGTCGTCGTTTCGCCGCGGATGGTAACGATTCCAGGAGATGGATAGATGGTGGAACATGTGGAGCATGTTGGTGTAAATGTACTGTTTGTGGTTAGTTAGGTATGGGAGTGGAGAAAGGATTGTGATGTGACTTACCTAGGTAACATATCACTCACTACACATCCTTCCAAATCCAAAAATCCAGCTCGGACATTGTTTGCGTGAACGAAATCTCGTCGGTAGCAAATCGCAAGTGCAGTTGCACATTTCCTACATGTCTCGGTCTTTTGAACTCCAGTTTTGAGACCTTTAATCTCTGTGATCTCTCTGCAGCGAGAACATTTGACAGTGATGTTTAAGGTAGTAAGCTCTAATAATTCAATGCCATAAAGTTCAATAAAGGGAAATGAAATAGCTGTACCACGTTCAGGATTTGGTGTTGGGTTTTCAGGTTCATGCTCAACTTCGACTCCTCCTTCATCAGTTTCTGATTCGTCACCGCTGTCATAAGAGTACATTGAGTCAGAATCAGAGTATTCAGCATCCTCAGCATTGACAATCGTCCATTCGGGTGGTCGAGCAATATATTGAATGTGACTCTTCTCTTCATTTTCATCGGTGGAAATACTCTTTCCCTTGACATCCTTTTGTTCTTCAACAACAGGCGACGGTGTTCGTACAACAGAAGTAGGTTTTGGCTCTGTATTCAAAACAGTCTTCGCAAGGATGTGCATATTTTGTGCAAGGTAATTAATATAACCCATCAAGCTCAAAGCTTTCGTCTCTTCAGCTTTCTGCCCAAATCCTTTCTCTACAGATTTTGCTTCCGGAGCATCTACTCCTTCCAATTTGATTCGACAAGGTTCGAGTGGATAGATAGTGGGCACAAAAAGTTGAATGGCTTTAACAGCTTTGATCGACGGTGGCAGATCTCCTCGCTTCCGGGGTTCAATTGGAATGCTGTATGCAATCCCATCACTAGATTTCTTGTAAAGGGGTAATCTACCCATTCTCGCTTCCAATTGTTTGGTTTCTACCTCTCTTTTTTTCCATGCCTCAGCTTTCTCGGATTCCGTGAAACTTACAATTGCTTTAACTGGAGTAACCTTGGGTTGTTCTGATTCTTTCATTGCAGATTCAGGCTGAGGTGGTGGAACCACAGGTTGTACTTCTCTGCTCGGAATGGAAAGATGTCGCGTGTCTTTATTCATGACGATTTTAACTGTCTCGGCTTTTTGCGCAGATAAAAACTCTTCTAAATGCTTATCCAATGATTTCATCAAATCCAATAAGGTAGAATTCTCCTTTTCATTAACCAATTGATCAAAACCATTCTCTACATTGATAGCAAATCCTCTCGGAATATCTTTATTCTCTACCCTCAAACTAGGTGGTGAAGTCGGATATCGAGGAGGTACTGTGAGAGAACATTCCAAAGCAGTCATCTCAAAAGGGAAATCCGGATCAGATGGTGTGAGATTGAACTTGAGAATAGTAGTACCCTCGGCATTTCCAGATGGTCGAATCTCCTTGGGAGAAAATCGTCTTCGAATTTGTCCGAGCTGAAATTCTCGAGGGTTTTCAGTTTGTGCTTGTGGTACCGGCTTTGATACTACCCGTGATGCTGGAACAGGATTTGTGATAGCTTGTGATGAATGATTTTGAATCACATTTTGTCTTTGTGTAGCTTCCGATATCGAAGCCTGAGAAACCTCGGGCACTGTTGTATTTACCGTGGCACGGCTAGGAAGTTTCGTCGGGTCATGGATGAATGAACAACTGTCACCAGCTCGACAAATCCCTAAAAGATCAATGTTAGTACCTTGTCCTCATCGTATAGCTGGTTCCCTCTTCATGTGCTTTCACATGTGTTTCCAATATCACGTGGTGTAACCCAAGATATACCCAATGGTAATGAGAATCGTAATGATACGAACGCCTCATGACAAACGCCACGGTTCAACAAATAACCCCCAACCATTCATCTCCATGATCATATCAACATCCCACGCTCATTACCGATGATCGGTGAATCACGGGATCTCCACCATGACTGCAACATCATGCAACTTTGCATTACCCCATATGCAAGACAATACCCTCCAATTCTCTTTTCTCCCCAATTTCCGGCAATCCAATGAAAATATTCCAAATCGATTGATGGTTGAATAAAATAAGATGAGATTTTACCTGATTTACTGAAGTAACGACATATCCTTGTTTTCAGCGGCTTTGGAGAATGAGGTTCGAGAGCTTGTGAGGCGGAATCATGTTTGTTTGTAATATCTGCCAACGCATCAGTTCTATTGAAGCAAGCAGATGACCCCAGGCAGAAAGCCATAATATGCACTACAACCCGGGTTTTAAGGTTGATGCATAAGGGGAAGATAGGGAAAATCAAGCAAAAGATGAAGGCGGTGAATATGTAAATAGAGCTTCTGACCTGTTGGATTTGAAAGATTGGATGTCATGGTATCTAAAGATTGAGGAGGTATTGATGAGCTGGGCATAAGAGGTCTCGGAGGGTTGTCACGAATAGGTATAGAATGATGTTGAAAAGACGGTATGGAATGTTGATCTAGATAACAAAGTACGACTTTTTGGTGTATGATGGATGGGGAGTTAATTGAGTGGATTGTCAGCGAGGTTTTCGTATAATCAGTCGGTAAGAAAGAATCGCAGATGATATATTTTTTGTTGTGCGTTGTTGATATTCTTGTCTGTTGATGTTGATTTTGATATTGATGTTCTTTTTTCTGATATCACGGGGAACCCGAAGGATTTGATATCGAGTGGTGGCCAATTTATCAAAGTGGAAATCTTCACAAGAATGAGTCGAAATCAGCCACTCTGACAACGTTTATGTAACAATTCATGGATGACTCCAATATGCCTCGGATTTGAGTCATTCATTGTGTACAAAGTTTTATCAATATCAATCATAATAATAAATTTTATTATTTTTCCTATTTTCTTTCTTCTTATTCTTTGTATTTCTATTTCTATTCTAATTTTTATTCTTCATTATTTCCAACTATTATATTGATTCAACTCAATTCAAGAACTTTATTTCTTTTCTCCCAAGTTAATGTTTCATCTGCCACACCCTCCATCATACAATCGGGACATAGACCCGATGTCGTCACTCCCCAACACACAAGCATACACGCACACTTGAAGAGTTTCTTGATTGATCAACATAAAGATTAATAGAAAGGTCGAGACCATCAAAAAAACAAACAACCCTTGAAGCTATCCTTATCATCTCTTCATCTCATTCATCAGTCAGCATACGAGGACATTAACAAATTGATGTATCAATATCTTCGCGAGTCAATACGTCAATATGCTAGACATCGAGATCTACAATCTACTCGGGCTCCTTTAATTACCGAGTCGGTACTCTCTCATGTTATAGTTAACATGTTCGACATAGTATCAATATATTGATATCTTCAAACTAACTTTCTCTTACCATTCATTCTATTTGGAGATTGGGCATGACTTAGCTAACACACGCAGACACGAGCAAGCCAATCCCCCATTCCCCCACTTTGTTACTCATTGCAGTCTTCTACCTGGTGGCGTATGTATGAGGGTTACTTTACCATTAATACTCAACGCCACAATATATGAATCATCTAGACTGGCATTACCTAAGATTCAGATGTAGAAAAGGAGATTCCTTGCGAAATCTATTGGTTTGGGTATTTTCTGACAATTGCAGATACTTTATTCCAATCTCCAAGTTTCGCAGTCGTAAACTTGGGGGGAATGATTGGTTGGTCACTTCAAGCTAGGATTTATTGGTCGGTTATTGGTTGCAAAGTAATGGATGGGTAGTGACCATTCAGAATCAATGCTCACTCACGTGTGTTGAGATTTTTGTACATTTTATCTTTCTTTTTTCGGGGAATGATGGGTTTATAAAAGATTCACGGGTTATGGGGCTCCGGCTAGCGTTTTTGATAGCGTTTAAGATGACTCTGTCTAGTAGTGATAATGGGTGCAGATATAGAGACCTTGCTACGTTAATTTCAGACCTGAATCATCAGTAAAAGAAACTGGGCGGTATCTCTCATGTGAATTCTGGGATTTGAGAACCATTGAATATTTACTCTGTTCATGATACTCTACCAATTGCTAGTCCTGATGTTTCCATGGATTGTTTCTATTCATGCTAGTGGCTTAAATTAGGGGTTTCCCCAAAGAGTCGCTTCGTAGTTACGATATTACTCCAAGGTTAGATCACAAGGTAGAAAAGTTAGTTAACCATGAAAGAATATCGGCAGTGTAGTAGTATGTCTGCAACTGATTGACATGCAGAGGACAGAGTTGGAACATACTCTCTGTGTTGCCGCAAGTGAGAATGATGAGTTTATGCTACAATGCAATCCCTTTTGCGAAGAGAATTGAAACTTCGCTCTTAGTATACAAGGGTACCGTGAACTCTCCATGGTAGACGATGAGATAGTAGCTAAGCCCCAACAAGCGACCGCAAAACCCAGCATGATGACTACAGGTAAGGAACAATGACCCAAGCGATGAGAAACTCCATTCTGGGCAATACTCTTTCATATCCCCAATGCTCGAAACGAAGAATGATTCTGAAGGTTGTTATGATGTGATATGATAAGATATAACTTCGAAGAACCATACACCTTCCCAGTTTGACCGCGCTGCGATAAAGCTCCTGTGTTAATCGGTACTCTGGCACCAAATCGTGCTCAAGATTGCATATTTGAGGACCGGTACCATCTATGTCCTGTTTCACTGAAGGCGTGCGGATTCGTAGGTGATATATGTAACAAGCAACCAAGCAGCCCCCCAAGAAACCACAAAGACCCCAAGATTCCCGCGTCATTGAATCATCCATCATTCTTTCTCGTCACTATGAGCAATATTGATATTAACAACAAGTGTCTAGATTCTAGACATCCACGTATTATGAAAATCACAGTTATACAGATATAAATCTATAGAGGATCAATTTCGACGGGAATATGAAGTTCGATATATGGATTCTGGATTCTGGATTCTGGATATCGATCACTGGACTATCTATGCGCTTGTATGATATGCTATGATATGTTATCAATCTTGCCCCATATACACAGAATACCGAACTATGTAAAAAACGTTTTATAGAAATCCTAAGGAACAGGAGTTACGAGATTCATTATCCTTCCACAAAAGAATATATGAATTCTAGAAGTTGAAGATAGAAGGCTAGGTCTATTAGAATTGAACAGCTGTTGTATCACTCAAAACTCACAAGACTATTGTGTCTGATAGATTTTTGTTACAAGACCTTTGTAATGGAATTACTCGTATAAGAAAGATGTCGTTGTGTATATTTCTCACTTCCCCGTACGCTTGCCATCTGCCTTTTTATTTATTGTATTTGATAGTGAGATGCTTTGTTTTACTTCACTTCACAATTACTATCATATCACATGCATTCTATATCCAGCCCGCATGATATGGGCTGATATAGAGTTCGTAGATAGAATTTGAGATCGAATGGTTTGGGATAGATAAGTTGGGGTGAGATAGGATGAGATGGTATTTGAATATTGTAGTAGGAAGACTAGATCGTATGAGTGCAGAGAGGTCGCATGTGCGGATTTGTATTCCTAGTGTACTAAGTACTGAGTCGTGATTTGGAACCACGATAACATTTGTAGAGAGGGTACATTTTCTAAAGAATAACAAGGTTATCCGGAGAAATAAGAAAGCGAGGAGACGTGGAAGAAGGGATACAAGAATCAAATGTTTTATTTAGATTGAAGTATACGTATACGCAGATAAGGAAGTAAAACCACAAATCCCAATCACATAAATCTCATCTCATCTACCCTCTCATCTCACCACCCCCAACTCAAACCCCCAACCCCCCTCTAATGTCCCCCCGCCTTCCCCCTAAACCCCCACCTCATCTGATGCGCCACCATAATCCTAACCCCCAACTCCTCCGCCCACTCCCAGACCAACCCCGGATTTTTCTGAAACCCCCTCGCCACAATCACCAAATCCAATTCCGTCCCTCCCCCCTCTCCCTCTCCATCTTCCCCCCCATCCACCCCTCTCTCCCCACCCCTCCCCATCAACAACCTCTCCGCCTGCCTCCCACACCCAATCATCCCCACGGACCCAACCAACAACCTCTCCCCTACAGCCCTCTTAATCACTTTCGCAAACGGCGCCTGATACCCCAATCCCGCCACAATCCTCTGCATCGGATGATTGGCCCCCGATGAAACATCCAACAAATCCACCCCCCTATCCGCCAGTATCCCCGCCAACCTCGCCGAATCCGCCACCGTCCAACTCTCCTCTGCAAACCCCTCATAATCCAACCAATCAGTCGCACTAATCCGTAGAAAAAGCGGCATTCCCTCTGGAATAATATTTCTTGTAAGTTCCACAATCTCAAGGGTCAGACGAATACGATTTTCGAAACTCCCGCCATACATATCCACCCGTTTATTCGAAACCGGAGACACGAATTCGTGAAGGAGATACCCATGCGCATTATGGATTTCTATCACGTCGAATCCAGCTCTCAATGCGCGTTTCACAGAAGCAGCCCATGCGTTTTTAAATTCCTGGATATCGTCAAGTGTCATGGCAGAAGGTGTGCAATGATGATCATCGAAGGGAAGAGCGCTTGGTGCTTTGACTTTGCTGGGCCAGCCGCCTACATCCTCTGTTGCGACGGCGGCGCGGTCGAGCCATGGGGCTACCATGCTTGCTTTTCGCCCGGCGTGGCTTAATTGGATTCCGATTAGTTGGCCTTGGGAATGAGCGAATTGGACAACTTCTTGTAGTTTGTCGCCTTGCGAGTCTAACCATAATCCGCTGTCTTGAGGGGTGATTCGTCCTTCGGGTAAAACAGCGGTGGCTTCTACCATTGAGAGACCCGGGCCGCGGGAGATAATGCCGCCTAGATGAGCCATGTGCCAGGGAGTGAAGTGGCCATTGGAAGCGGAGTATTGACACATTGGAGAGAGCATAATGCGATTTTGAAGAGTGAGAGAGCGGATTTTGAGAGGAGTGAAGAGTTTGGGGGTTGAAGGACTGGGATGGAGGGCTGTGCCTGAGGGGGGACTTTGGAGAGGGGTGTAGAAGGGGACCTAGACGATATCAATGATTTGTGTTTTGGGGGAGAATTGAAGGACGTACACCAGGTGCAGGTGTGTTAAGAAGACCTGGTCGTGGTGTACTGGTACCACATGGAACGCCATGTTGAGGATGAGGTGTTGGTGTTGACATTGTTTTTTGCTATCACTATTGCGATTTATATGATGATCGTTGGAGATAAGAGTAGACTGAACTGTGTATGGTAATTGCAAAATCTTGAGGATTTTCTCAATCTTAAATATTCACCTCCATACAAAGAAGAAGCATTCTCCCCGCACCAATACGATACATCGTCTTATGACATCACGCCAACCTTCCATGCATGCTCTAGACTTTGATGAATAACAAACTCGCATTCTGTTTGAGGTCTCTTTTCGACATCATACAGCTATAGTCTGCCAAAATGCATCCTAACATACCTCTATTATTTGCTGGATTCAATTCACCATACCACGGCGGTAAATAATCGGGGTCGATTGGAGATATTTCGTCCATCCCGGTATGTTGTATTGAGGGTTAGTAATCTTGCTGCAGTGACCAATACTTTTTCATGAATGGAGAAAAGGGCTGTTATGGAAAAATGCCAAGTCAATTTGCTATTTCCATAAGATGCCCGATACATTCCTGTGCTACCGAGCCGAGTATTGTCCCACACATATATTGAAAACGATCAAGACTCTACATTCCGAACATTTGGGCACGATGTTTCAGAAAATAATATTGAATTAACCAAAATGGATTTTGATCTATGAAATGAACCATTCTCTTTTTAATCATCACGGAGAGCGGTGAGTGGAAACCTCGAGTAAGAACGCCATAGTATTAATTGTGAATTCCACTGAATACATGAATCCCATCAATCCATTACATGATGACTTCATTGGAAACATCCTATTGTTGTTAGTTAGGATATGAGAGTACCACAGAATAGAAAAACGTACCCTCTTCAACTCCTTGAATGGCAAACAGATACAGTTCTGTACACGAACTTCATCACCAACCCCACACTCCTTACCCAAGATAGTAATACTTTGAACCTTGACACCATTCTTGATAATGCTGGTAGTATGGCTATTAGCTGGTGTAGGAGTTCCCTCAACACGAGCCCAAGCACCGACTCTACTGTTCCATCCAATGATTGAGTAAAGGACACAAGCGTCATGCTTAATTTCAGCATCTTCCAAGACAATAGACTCCTTTACTCTAACACCAGGGCCAATGACAACACGAGGACCGATCGAAACATTAGGTCCAAGTTTGGCGGTTGGGTCGACGTGTGCAGTTGGATGAATGAATACTGGTCCGAGAATATTGGCAGATGGTTTAGCCAATTCCTTAGAACCAGTTTGCGATGCCTTCTGGAGGTATAAGGCATTAGCTGGAATAGCCGAGCCAGCGGTTTTGATTTGTCTCCAGAAATCCTTGGTCTCATGAACGAAAAATTGTTTGCTGTCGGCAAGATCACTCAAAATATCTTGTTCCAATCTAAGAACTTCATTCTTTTGTACATCTTCATCATCTTGGAAGAATGAGGAGTCGAGGTTCTCGGAGGATGGGTAGGAAACGAGACGTGGGCGGTCCGTACGGCGCTTGATGGCAGTTCTAATGGAAGGGAAGATACATTCGGTTGCAAAGAGATAAACACCGCAGTTGATCAAATTCGAGATGTGCGATTCTGGCTTCTCGACGTAATGAAGAACTCGGCGGGAGTGCGCATCGGAAACGATGCAACCAAAGTTGCTGGCAGCATCTTCACTGACACGGGTACCAAGAATGACAGCTTCAGCATCTCTGTCTTCGAATAACTTGAGCATATCATTCAATGGGAATGAACAGCAGACATCTGCGTTAAGAACGAAGAAACGTTCTGGTCGCCCTTTGAGGATAGCATCTCTGAAATGGTATAGACCTCCAGCAGTTCCCAAAGCTTGGTATTCTCTAAGATAAACGATCTTGATTTGGGGGAATTCGTGTGCAGCATCCTTAATGAAATCGCGGAAAACGGATTCGTCGTAGTAACCGATCATGCATACTTCTTCGATGGAGGGGACTTTTGCGATGGCGGTGAGACAGTGCCAAACGATGGGATGACCAGCAACTTCGAAGAGTGGCTATAGGTAAGGAATGTTAGTCAAACATCGGAAGAAAAGAAGATAATTGTCTATACCTTTGGAAGATCCAAGGACAATGGTCTAAAGCGGGTTCCTCTGGATGGTCCACCAACCTAGCAGCCTCATCATCAGCCTTCTTCCTTGCGCATTTGTTTACTTTCATGAGTAGAAATTTACCAGAATAACAGCCTTTGTTGCTGCTTGAGCAGCGCTGCCTGGTCTTGCTCTATGTGGGATTTGTAAGGACATTTTGAATGATTGAAGTGCTGAGGATATTTTTTTTTATATGGATGTTGATCAATATAATTCTGCGAAAATTAACATGAACAGTAACATGAACACCTGGCATTGGTTCTAGAGCTGTGGAATTTCAATAGTATGGCTTGTTCCGTTGAAATTAGGGGCCTTAATGGTCCGTGCACGTGCACGTAAAGCATAAATCAGCTCAAGTCATGTGAAGATAAGAGGATAAGGTATAAGGCTAGAGCTAGTACGTAGCTCGTGACTCTACTTTCTTTCCCCTCATTCTAGCGATATTTTTCACTCCGATCACACTTCACCACGTCTAATAACGGTCATTATTATACCGCACTCACCATATTCAATCATGAGACTCGATCATACAAATTATAGGAGAGGGAGCTTCTGGCTCGGTCAATGTGCAAAGCCGAGTCAAAAAAGCAAATCTCAAGAATCCTAGCCACCAGAATCCAGTTCATTGGATAGGCGCATCACATTAACATGGATCAAGACTCAACTACCCGTTACCGCGGGGTGATTAGAGTGAAGTCTGTCAATTTTGAGTCCAAACATCACCAAATTATCTCTGAATTCCCCAAACTGGCAGCAGGTACAGGATCAAGGTCCATTCAATGATACAGCTGCATATCTGAAGTTCTATCAGATTTTCCAGCGTCTGTAAAATTTGTTTGGCAATTCTTTGCAGTTTTTGTAGGTATCTATCATTTTTGGCGGGGAGGGCTATACAAATCTGATAGTCGTCTGAAGTATACCAAAATGATATCAAATAAAAACAAAACAAAGCTATAGAATTGAGGTTATTCAGCTTTCTCCAATCGGCGATTCCTAAGCCTTTCTTTCCAATTTATCCTTCACTCTCATATTCTTCCCTACCTCTCATTCCATAAATTCTTTCTGGCCTTCAGACCATATGCAAACACTCTATACGGTCACGCTCGCGTATTTTGAGAATATTTGATATCTTCTACTTTTCTTTCACCTTCAACTTTTCCTCCATCCAATTTTCTTGTCCCTTGTATTAAGTCTTCGTTGACTTCTGCAAAGCTATTTGCAGAAATCTCGAACTTACTCGCCATTATTCTCTTTCTGTATACAATTCCAAGTTGCTGCCTTGCAACAATCCTCTCCCGCAGTTTTCAGTGCGTTCTGCTGGCTGATTCTGAGTTGGAACGATCTTAAATCTCATCAAACAGTCTTCTACCTTTGTTTTTATCAAACTAAGATCCCATTTGATGCTTCCAGCTCTTACTATTGCACGGTATGGCATTCCGATCTTTTGATGTTTACATGTACGGGATGAAGCGGAAGGCGATCTTAAAACTCCGTATGCCTCTAAGTTTATCGATCTATGCAGTAGCTAATACACACTTGATGCAGGACAACACTACCAAACTTTATATAAACCGTCCTCATCATGGCTTATCGGGTGTCCAGAAATCGGAAAGAGGACTTCAATCCCACGAATGGCCAATTGTCAATTTCTTCACGCACAAAACTCCCACCACGTCATCAGGTAGTCAAGAAGGAAAAACCGGCCACCAAAGATCTACAAAGCACCATAGAGTCTCAAGCTCAATCCGAACAGCCTGAATCTGATCCGGCTCGTCATTCTGACAATAGTGAGAGCTGGGTTATCCAAATGCTTCATTGTACGTTAGCTAATCACCAGTGACTGGCAGGATACTCACCTAATTCCTATTACCTCGCCGATAATAACCATAGAAGCAAATCTGCTACCATCGAGATGGAGAACGGCGATGGTATCAAGCGGATCGGCGAGCTTGCCCAGAAGCTGATCGATCATATTAATGAGATGCGAAAATTTGAACTTGAGCATGTTGCTAGCCTTCCCAAACTCATTCTTGTCGGGGACCAGAGCGCTGGAAAATCATCACTAATGTGTGCCTTGGCAGGCATACATGTACCTCGCGACAAAGGTTGTTGTACTAGATGTCCCGCCAACATAATTACAACACCATCGGTAGATTGGTCATGCACAATTTCACTTGTTCAGGATTATAGGTACGACGCGCGAAAAGGACGACCAGTGACAATTATGGACGTAAATCAACACCAACCATTTCCGCCTTGGGTTGGACAAGATCAGGTCCGAACTGAGTTTGCTAGACTCACAGACAAATCAAAACTCGCGGAATACATGAGATGGGCTCAAATTTCTCTACTTAACCATGACCAGGATTACAAGCAGTTTATACCTGGTACCGGAGAAAGAGCTCTAGCGGGTAATACTGACATAGAGGCAAAAATAACCCCTAATGTTGTAGAAGTCAAGATTTATGGACCTCAACTTCCTGCTCTTTCGTTCTTCGATTTACCTGGTATCATTTCCAATATGCCCAACCCAGAAGAGAAATACTTGGTGGATGTTTTCGAAAGCCTTGCAAAAAAGTCCATTGATACTTTTCTCCCAAAAAATTTCACAACTATGCTCACAATTCACAGATATATCGAACAAGAAAATACTTTGATCATCTTTGCCATGAGTATGACTGTTGATCCGGTCTTATCGAGAGCAAAAAAGGTTATCGAAGATTTGAACGCGACAAATCGATGCGTGGGAGTATTAACAAAGCCAGACACTCTCGCAGATAGGACAGGTAACACAGATTTCGAGAATATCCTGAGAGGAAAGGAACATCGACTGGGACATGGCTGGTTAGTTACCAAACAGCCTGGGCAAGAATTTCGAGCAGACGAATCGGTCTATCATGCAACCGCTCGCGAAGAAGAGAAAAACTTCTTTGCAATCGATCCACTGTGGAACGGTCCATGGTCTGATTTCCTCAACAGATGTGGTACCAACCGAATTCAAAATGTACTTTCTGAACTCCTCGTGACTTCGATTAAGGAAGAGTCAGTATCCGGGTACCCTTTGATTATTGAAGCTATCTAACATTTATAGCATCCCTCAAATACAGAAGAAACTGAGTGCGTATAGAGCTAAGATCGATGAAGATCTCCGGAAGCTTCCAGAGTTGCCGAGCCAAAACGTTCAACTTGAGGTTCAGAGATTATTGCATAATTTCAGCCAAGAAGTAAAGAGACTTGTGACCAGTGAGCATACTGAAACCAATTTCCATGGGGATTGGACCAAGCTTTCGCGCCAGTTTCACGACTTGTTGATACATATTAAGCCATCGATCGGCAGCTCGCATAAATCAGACAAACTAAAAATCCCGGTCATTAGTCTTGACGAAAGTGATGATGAAGAACCTGCATTTGTTGATGCACCCGATACATCTGGTAGGAGGCGCAGATTCCAAGATGTAAGTAGTGATGTTGTTCCCCCGCCAACATTTAAAGCAGAAAACTCGACCCCTGAAATATCCAGACCAAGACCAATACTCAATGCCAGAGGTCCGTCAAACCCTTTCCGAGGAACCGTCTTTCAGGAATATGTAGGACTTGGTCGAAATTTTGCGACCATTGGCGATATTCAAGACAGAATGCAGAATAGCAGCTATGGTCTACCAAAGGTAGTGGATCCCAGGATTCACCGATTTTATTGTCAGAAAGCTGTAAGTAGGTGGAAAGAGCCATACAGAGCAGTCCTTCATGCCGCCATGAAAATACTACGTTTATCCGTGCAAGGTATTCTGGAAAAGCATCTGGGTATCTATCGACAAACTTTCCTCTTCAAGAGATCGAAGAAAGCTATTCATGCATGGCTTGACAAGCTTCAAGAACAACAACTCCAAACACTTGAAGATATATATCAAACGGAAAACTTCGCTCCATTCACTTTGATGGAGGACGGCATCAACGAGAATAAGAAGGTTGAGCTGGAGAAGCTTCAGCAATCTCGTCACAAGCATTGTGCTAATTGCTTTGTTGACAAACAGTTAGCCATGAATATCAAAAAAATCAAAGCGGAAAAATCTACTCCCGAATATAATAAGGCGAGACAGATCCTCGTAAATCAGGTTACCCCGGAACAATTGGGTAGAGATGACTTTGACGTTCAAATCGATGTTGCAGCTTACGTTCGAGGATATTATATTGTTGCAGCGAACAGATTTGCGGATAGTGTGTGTCTCAGCCTAAATAACCGTCTGTTTCGCCATGTCCATGAACAAGTCGAGAACTATCTTGGAAGTGAACTGGGTACTAATCATCCTGAAAACGGTAAATATCTCTACTCCTCTTTGATACTATAGAGACTCACATGAATGAAAATCTAGGCATTAGCAACAGCCAAAATCTGATGCAGGAAGATAATAATGTGGCCGAGGATCGTCGTAAACTATATAAAGCGAAAAAGAACCTTACAGATTTCGAAGAGCGATTCATGGACCTTGTTGCGGACTGCAACAGCCCTGGAGTTGATGGGTACAATTATCCACGTCTTACATCCCCAGAAGAAGCTAATCATTCAGAAACCCTAGAAAATGAGCAACTCAGATATCGCAGACAAAGCCCTGTTGAGGATATGTTAAACCGACGCCGCGGTGTGTACAATTATGAGCATGAGATGCGACAGGCTCATAAGAGAGGTAGTGGCTATGTCAATGATTTATCGCAAAATGACGAAGATTAAACTTTTCGATCTGGGTCTGGCGTTCGACAATTTGCTTCATTCCATGTTCGCTATCAGGTCGTTTGAGATCACATATTTGCACGAGCTCAAACGATATGTCATCCTAGACCTGGCTGCCGCACTGAGGCAATTTGCGATCAACAATAGGAAGTTTTCTTCAGCAACACTCTTTCTAGTTTTGTCTCGGACGGTAGTTCTGTTCTGTGTGGATTCGAAGTGTTTTTAGTTCTTTTTAAATGTGCATCATAGCCTCGATTCGTAACGCACCTTACGACCTCCGCCGCTTGCAGTCTTCTCGATATGACGGACTTCACATGTCCCACCATATCTGTCATTTCCAACCACCAAAATCGACTTCTGGCAATACACATGTTTTTTCTTTCTCCTTTGTATCAGCTTGTTTGTACTTTTTTTTAATAGTCTTCCCGCGAAGGATGAAGAAAGTGAGAGGAGTGGGTGGAAAAATTGCGGAAATTCTATGTACTTGTTTTTGAATGCTGGACGGAGGGATGGAGGATAAATTGCACAATTCAATGTACCTGTTCTTGAGAGATGGAAGAAGTGAATTTCAGGAATGAGGAATAAAATTGTGAAGCCGGATGTATCGTATCTTCTTTTATGTGTGTCTGTCTTTAGATTGGAATATTGAAAAAGAGAGATAGATACACACAAGCAAGAGTTGTACAGTCTCAAATCGGACTTAGCTTCATTCATTCATCCATTCATTGATGCATGCATCGGAATGAAATATCTTCTTTCAAGATTCGATGAGTCGTGATGTTTTATGCTGCGCTTCTCATGTGGAATGGATTGGGATGGAAAGGGACGAAGTGCTCCATGCTGTTTGTTAATTACTAGGTAGATGACGGTATAACAATCTGTCTCATGCGTTTGGTACTCGAATATCTCCCTCTGCTCTGTGCTTGATGCTGTGGACTTAGTAGAGTGTGGTGTGATGTATTGGATTGTGCTGTGATGTAATATAATCAAATAACGTGAACTTATGCACATTTACATTCATCGCACTGCATCCATTTCTATCCATTTTCTTTCTTCTCCATTTCTTTGCTTTCGTGTACTATCATTTCTTCCCTATATCTTTCCGCTTATTCCTTTCCTATCTTCCACTTCCCTAGTTTCTACAATCCAATCAAGTTTAAACCCCAAACCCCGAATACTCCGCTCTCTGCCCCTCTCTCCCTTCCTCAGACCCAAAACTGTTTTCTACTCCCTTCGATACGTCTTCCCGTTCCCTCCCACCCGGTTATTCATTTACTCACTCATCTTTTCATTTCTAAATTTTTAACATTTCATTTTCCCATCCATTCTTGGATCTATTTATCTTTCCATTTATATAGTCCTTGCCCCCACTCCTTTACTTTTCTACTCCTCAACTTATCTGTTCTTCTCCCTTTGCACAATCAGTTATCTAATCCCCTCCATTTCTATCTACTAACATTATCCACCCAACTCCACCTTTTCTTCAATCCCCCTCCCTTCTCTTTATTTCCTTATTTCCTCTCTTATATTCCCTCACCCCTCAAACAACATCCTCACTCTTTCATATCCCTTACCCCTTCTCTTCCACACCCACCATCTCTATTCCTCTACTCTCCACTCACACGATCCACCATCCACCATCCCACATCCCCTTTTATCCACACTACTTTTCTCCTTTCTTATCCACACTCCTTCTATTCCTCTACTCCTCTATTTCTCTTCCTTGTATCTTTATTCTCCTCTCCTCTCCCCATCTTTCCCCAATATCTCGAATCCATCAAATCATGCCCCCCAAATTCATTTTCTTCTCATCCCCTCTCTTCTACACCCATCACTCCCCCACATCCCTTACCCCTTCTCTTCCACACCCCTCTTCTCTATTTCTCTATTTCTCTGCCCCTCTACTTCTCTATCCCTTTCCCATCTCCCATCGCACCATATACTTCCAGTCACACCATTCCCCTCTCTCTCCTTCCTCCTCCTTTCCTCTCATGAACTCTACCTCCTAACCTCGACCTGCTCCTCTTCATAACCCCACTAGTTAGAAACCTCGCACCATCTCCTTCCATCACAAGTTCGAAGATACGAAATAAAATTCCACAAGAAATTGAGGGAATGATTTAGATCTCCTTGATGAATAAAAGAAGAGATAGATGTTTAAATATTCAGTAGCTTGTATATTGATACAGATTCCCCGGATTGTCCATTCCTACACTCATATCGAGTCATATGATGTCACATAACCACACGATCAGAAGCGAAAACCATCAAGTCATGGTATGAGCAAAATTGAAATGTATTTAAAAAGCCACATACAGCAGATAGCAAATGGGTATATTATCCCCCCCGCTCTTGACATTGTGAAATGCGAGAAAAATCGAAAGAAATTCGTAAAATCGTATCTGATGTGCTGCAAATCCCATAGTAGCATCCGGAAATACATCTCTCCCATTGTGCTCTCCAACTATTTGTCATTCGCCTCTTCCGTAGCTATACACTGCCAGAATGTATCTATACATTCACCACCCTTTTTGAAGCACGTCCACATTTCAATTCTCCTCCAGTATGGAAACGATCCGCCACAAAGCAAAGCTCAACCGTTTTTCTTTTCAGAAATAGCCTGAGAATACATATCCATGTGACCGATGTTCTTATAACTGCCCACCTTAGGCGCAGAATCCTTCAGCGAAGCCAAACTACCTGGAACAGGTCTAGCCGGTGCATCATCATCTTGCCAAGGGGTACGACAATAAACACAAGTGACAGCTCCACCATGTTTACTAGCTTTCCATTGAGCAAAACAATCTTTGTGGAAATTTTGACCACAAGCTGCTTTGCACCAGACGATCTCTTCGGTGGCGGGATCCATATCGAAGACACAGATGGGACATTCGCCTTCGATGGGTTTACGTTTGCCATTGTAGTTGCTTTCATCCTCGGGACCGGCATTGGGGTCGTGTCCGTCAGGTGCACGGGTGACTGGTGCGTTGGCCCAGATGAACTCTAGTTCATGGGATAAGAATGCCTGTTGATAGCAAAGATGCATGGGCGCCTTATAAATGATGATCAAGGCATCTATGATCTGTCAGTTTGTGGAATGATACGAATCGAAGTATGGAGATACTTACAATTGATATGCTTGCATTTTTGGCCACGAATTTTCTGATTTCGAATCAGTATTAATTCACGCAAGGAGAGAGATTGGCACCACTTACTGCATCCATACAAGTACAACTTGGGACGCGTCCAATCTTGGTTTGATAAATATTACCGGTACTACCAGCAATATCGAAATCCTCATGATCTCTTCCATTCATCTCAGTGACTTTCTTCCTGTTCAACATGAACATACGCTCCTTTCTGATTCGCTTGACTTTATCCTTGAATTTTGCATCAGGCTCTGCAACAAATGCTCTCTCTCGTCTCTCTCCAGTACGAGTATCAACATTTTGATAGATGATGACATCAGATGCAAGTTGTCCTTCAATCACAACATCAGGACTCTTTTCATTCTTGGCTCTCTTTTTCTTCGGTTGTGCATCATAAGTGGTAGAAGGACCAGCTTCAGCAGGAGACGGTTGAATGGAAGGAGGTTCGGCTTCATTGACCAATGCTTCCTCATCAGATGCTTGAAGACGTGCTACCAAATCTGCTTTCTTGCCAGTCTTAGGGAGTTGACGACGCTCGAGTTCAGCTTTCAAGTAAGTGACAACATATTGACTCCAATTGATTGTTTCGACTTCCTCGGGTTTCTCAACGGGACGCTTGGCGCGAGGCATAGTAAATTGATGAAATGATTTTCTTGTAGGAAATATGAAATGTTCATTAAAAGGAGTGTTAGAGTAAGTTGATAATTGATATGATTGTAGAATTGAGCGTGACGGGAATAGATATGTGCATGAAGAGTAAGAAAAATGAATCAATGAAATATTTGAATTTCGATGAAGAATCATCAATTACTTATACTTTTGGAGAAAGAGATTCTCATTGAAACATTCAAAAACATGAAGTCTGTGATGAATCCTCGTTTGTTGTAAGTTAAGGTGATATGTTGAATGAGAGAGACGTGAGAGATGTGGCAATGGAGGCGGCAGCCTGAAATACCCCACTTTTATCCAGGCAGAAGTCAGGGTTTAACACGAATTGGGTAGGAAATCTCGTGATCCGGTGGAATTTTAGATGACTAAGCAGGGGTTGATCTTCACTTCGGTCAAGTCAACCTGGAGTGAAGCTTGGAAATGAAAAGCATCACTTAAAATAGACAAGTTCGGGATAAAGTGACCATTCTTCTGTCACTTCCTTTCTGTTTTCCCTCTCCATTACTTTCTAATCATCTATGCTTCCTGGACAAGATTTTTACTCTGGGAAGGTCCTTCAATTGAATGGAAATGGCTTATGAAGGTAGCCAATTCCTTTACAGAGCCAGGACGATGTAAAATATTGCACGAAAAGGTAATTTCTTACAGTGGTGCTGTGCAGTGCGAGTGTATATCTTGACTTGGAACAACACGCCCATTGAATGCTCAAGTGAGCCGAGTTTGGAGTGTATTATTCTATCCGGGTTTCAATCTTCAGCTCCTTCAACGCTTTCCACTTTGGCATCTATTGTCTCTGCGTTAAGCTCTCAATAATGCGAACGTCAACTCAAAGGGAAAACTGGGAATATATGAAGAAGGCAAAGTTTCGTGCTATCAAGCCAACTACGCAGGTACTTGATTAGAATGCCGTCATCATCAGCACTCAGGATTTGATTGAATAGGCGAGGATTGCTGCCGAGCAGAAGATTACCCCTACTGTTTACATTTCTGACATTCATCGTGTTGTTATATGCGGCATCCATGCTCGCAAATCATCATTGAAATTGATTTAGCAAGTAGGTCCACAGGATTAAGAGATTCATATATTGCATAAGCCTCTCATTGAAGGGCTTAGGACTATTTTTGATTTCTTAAATCTGTCATGAAAGCGAGAAGTAAACACGGACGAGGTCTGACAGCGGAGTTTGAAGAGAGAAAAGCTTTCAATGTTTTATCGATTTTGCCCGATACGCTCAATCTGAGTAAAATTGGACTGCTACTGATGTTGAAGCGAAATATGATCAGATCACTGACATACTCAACCCCTTGAAACCATGCATATTCTTGACAAAGCTATCAAAATACTAAAAAGCTGCAACCAAATGATTTTTGGCCAGTCCTATCACTTTCAGTGCTATCATTAATCTTTGGTGGTTAGAATCAAAATAGGTAAGCAACAAGAAAACAACGGTATTACGAATCGATATACGAACGCCTCCACCCTTTAATTAATTCTGCTATTTCACAACGCGAACACAATATGGTACGGTATTTTCGTCAATAACCTAGTCCAACGTCACTGACACAACCGCAAACTAAAGGCGCTAGCGACGGTCTGTTCTATACAGATCATTGGTGCACATCTGGTTGAGTATTTGGGTGTCGAAAGGTTCCGTATTTAGTGAGAGCAGGTAAGTGTAGGATCTCTGAGGCGGGAATGGGATTCACGGACATACAGAGTCCATTCACGAAGCTAGAGAATGTGAGAGTTTTGGGGACGGGGAAGGAGGGCAGGAGGTCATCGCAGAGGGGTTGAAGATAGTTGACGGTAACAGTGAAAGTATTCACAGAGTGGCGCGTAGGTAGCTTTGAAGATGAAGTTATTAAAATATTGAGATGGTTCTAGAATGACAGCTGGATTAAGGTTACCCCTTCGGGCCGACATTATTCCGAGCCCCAACAAGCATCTTCCCGTGACTATCTATTCCACTATTTCATGATTGGTGAAAACACGAACTTGTCACCAAGCAACTTGATCTTTCGCGTCTCCTTCACAGTTCAACTATTTCCATAGCTTTTTCGATACTCACCACCTCCAAAGACCTGCGCATTCATTCTATAAACTATTCTCAGTCAAATTCGTCTTTTGTTTCGTATTTCATCCATTTCAATTGAGTTTTGAAGCTACGAGGAAAAGCTCACAACCTGTTTTGCGCGTATTTGAAGCTCAGTCGCAATAATGCCTCCTCGTAAGTCGCACACATCATATCACATCACAGAGTCTTGAAGATACAATCTAGCTAGATTTCCGTGAATGATGTCTTCTAATTAACATAAATATCTAACCCACGCTCATCTTTTACAGAAATCAGCGATGACGAGCGTTCGGTTTCCGATGCTAGCGAACAAGAATTTGAAAAGCCAGTAAAGGGAAAGGGCAAGAAAGAAGGGTCAGAGCCTGCAGAGGAGTTGAAGGTCGAATCGGATGAAGAAGGCGACGAGGAGCAAGCAGAAGACGAGTATGCGACGATCATACTTGAAATGTTTACATTCAGTCACTAACGCATGGGCAGATATGTGGTTGAAAAGATTTTGAAGCACTCTTTTGACGAAGAAGTCGGTGAACCCACTTTTCAATGCTATGATGGAGATTGCTAACACTCTTGAAGGGCGTCTTGAGGTTCCAGGTTAAGTGGGAAGGCTATGAAAAGAAGTCGGATATGACGTGGGAGCCAGAAGAGAATTTGTCAGTTTCACTCACTCACTCTACAATTACTCCGCTGATATTGAATTTTAGGGAAACTGCACAAGACATTTTAAACGCATATCTCGAGACTGTAGGCGGCAAAGAACAACTTATAGAACAATACAATGAGAAGAAAGCAGAGGCAGCGGAAGCAGCTGAAAAGAAGCAATCAAAGAAGCGTGGTCGTCCAAGTACTGGTGTTAGTACTCCTCAATCCAACGGAAAGAGATCAAGAAAGAATGGACACCCCGCCTCGTCGACACCACCTGCATCCCGAGAAGCAGTTTCATTCAAACCACCACAAGGAAGTTGGGAGGATGATGTTGTTACTATTGAAGCTATGGAAGGACCTAATGCAGAAGTTATTGTATACTTAACATGGAAGGGTGGAGCTAAGTCACAACACCCATTACACCAAGTTTACAAACGTTGCCCACAGAAGGTAGAGTCTCCAATTATGTAATTGATTGTCCCGAGCTAACAGGAAAAACAGATGCTCAGTTTCTACGAAAGACATTTGTGCGATCCCTTCACATGACTCCTCTCACGTACCAAGCTAACATCATCATAGGGTTTTCAAAAAGACTGAGGAGGAATCATAAATGTGCCATCTCAAATTTGTGAACAAGCAAGGAAACTGGTCTTCGCAGATTTCTTATCTCCTAGCCGATCAAACTGATAATTGATCTCAGATTCCTGGGCATCTCCACGTAACCAGCCTACCTTATGCATCACAAAATTTCCATACCCGAAGCATTCTCTTCCCGAGAAAGTCCCAAGAAACAGAGACCACGTCCATATTAGTCATCTGTTCTCTACTCCATAATTTTTCTTTTTATTGGCACCGAATATGCACATGTGATGGGATTTTGCATACTTAAACGACCTTTCTGCATTCAATCATATTTTGGGTTTGCATTTCCGTGTACCTTTTAGCAGGAGTTTGCGGTCATGCTCCTCAGCAGGAAAGTTTCAAGTTACTCAAATAAGACCAGAGGTGACCTTTACTTCTCTTTTAGCTTATGTCATTTGGCTTGGGTCACCACACCTTTAATGGCGCCGTTTGTATTTTTAGGGAGCAAAATGGTTGAAGAATACATAAGTTGATTAAAGTATGAACTGTGTTTTTATGTTCGGTTGTGAAAAGAGATGAATATTTGTAGGTGATCGGTAAAAATTTTGCATTCTTAGGATGTTTATCTTCGCTTGCTTGAGGTTGGGTTTGCTTTACTTGGTTATGCTTGGTTTGAGTAGCTATGGATGCTATGGACTGCTATGTCAAATCACTAGTTTGCTGATGGAGAAAAGAAAAAATGATATTGCCCGGTTCATGTGACTAGGACGATCAGAGTTGCGAGATTAGAATAGTTCATGCTTCATCTTGTCACTTTCTTGAAAGTTTTGCTTGATGATCTTTTGGGTTCCCTCTCCATTTTCACATAAAGGCGGATGGGAAAATATAGGAAAGATGGAAAGATATCGTGGGTAGATGGGGCTCTTGATGTTCATTTCGCTATGCATTGTTTGGTGGTGGTAAGGTTTCGGGTCATTTGGATGTTTTTGGGGTTAGGAAGTCGAATCAAATGTTGGTTTTCTAATGATTTTCGGGAGGGGTTGGTGGATGGTTCAATGTCATTTTTGTTGACTAAGACAAGGTGTGGAGTGAAGAGGTAGAGAAAGGGTTACGATTTTTGATACTAGCGGTATGTCTCAAGGAATCTCGTTCATTACATAAGTCAACTACCCCACTTTCCGACCACCCCCTCTTTTCGACCACCTCAAAAACCACACCGCTTTGAGTAATTATAAAATTTATACTTTGAATAACTCAACAATGCTTTAATCAATTGATTTGAAATTTTGATATTATTATAATTGTGATATGAAGAATAGATATACCGAAGAAGATATCGCAGAGGCTCTTAGAGCGATTACAAATGGAGCAAGCATACGAAGAGCTAGCTTGGATTATGGTGTTCCACGTACCACACTTCACGATCGAATATATGGTGGAGTTTCGCATCAAAAAGGCGCCCAAATACTTCAAAAGTTATCTCCAATTCAGGAGAATCGACTAGCAGAATGGATATTAGTACAGGAAGCTCTTGGTACTAGCCCTACACATCGTCAAATCAGAGAGATGGCAGAGCACCTCCTTATTGTACGAGGGGAGGATCCCTCACTTGGAAAGAAATGGATACATAGCTTTTTTCGAAGGCATCCTAATATTGGAACTAAGAAGCAACATCAAATCGATTCTGCACGAGTTTCAGGTGCTACATCTGATATTATTAAGAAGTGGTTCCGGAACCTCGCAATCCCTGAAATCAAGGCTATTAAGCCGGCCAACAGATGGAATATGGATGAAGCAGGTATAATGGAGGGTCAGGGTCTTAATGGACTAGTAGTAGGAAGCACTGATCGAAGATTTATTCAAAAAAAGCAACCTGGATCTCGAATTTGGACCTCTTTTATAGAATGCATTTCAGCCAATGGAAAAAGCATTACTCCCCTTGTAATATATAAGGGAAAATCAGTTCAACAACAATGGTTTCCAACAGATTTGACTCTATTCAAGGGTTGGAACTTTACCGCTACAGAAAATGGATGGACTACAGATGCTACAGCTTTAGAATGGCTGAAAAAGATCTATATCCCTCAAACTACCCCTATTCAGCCGGAAAATTCAAGACTCCTCATTTTGGACGGACACGGAAGCCATGAAACTACAGCATTTATGTTAGAATGCTTTAATAACAACGTATATCTCTTACTTCTCCCACCACATACGTCACACGTACTACAACCACTCGATTTATCTGTGTTCTCACCCCTAAAAAGTGCATATCGAATCGAACTTAATAAATTAAGTCTATTATCCGATTCCTCACCAATTGGAAAGCGCAATTTCCTTTCTTGCTATCAGAAGGCTAGAATAGAAGGTTTAACTATTCAAAATATCAAGTCTGGGTGGCAAGCTAGTGGTCTTTGGCCCAAAAATATGGCTAAACCTCTTATGAGTCGACTTTTGCTTGAAAATAGCAATAGAGAGGTTTTATCACTTAATCCTGAATCTGATGATGATCCTATTCTTCAATGGAATATATATTCATCGTTTATTCAATGGAAAACCCCTCAAAAAGGAGCCGATATCAGAAAATATAGAGATATAATGATTCAAGAGAAGGAGATCGATTTGCCAACACGAAGATTACTATTTCGCAAGATTATAAAAGGATTCGATGCTAAGGATTATGAACTCTTAGAGGCAGAGAATAAGATTAGAAAGCTAGAATATCAATTAGATGAAGCATTACCTAGAAAAAGGCGAAAGGTTGTGGTATCTCCAAATTCGAAGTTCGCAGGGATTAGAGCTATAAGGCGTACACAAATTGAAGCTGGAGATCGTGAAGATGAGGTAGATGATAGCTCTAGTGCTATAGAAAGTGATTCTACAGGCGATTTCATTGAAGTCCAATAGTTATTGAGTTATTAAAGTTTTAAGTGTAGATAATATGAATTTTTTAGGTGGTCGGAAACAGGGGGTGGTCGGAAAGTGGGGTAGTTGACTTATGTATCACCGAACACGACGCTCACCGGAGCCACAAGACTATCTGAAAATGGTGTATGTACTACATTATGCATGACGGTACAGCTCCATGACACTATGTTTGACGATAGAGCGCAGAGATATAGAGGCGCTAGATAACTTGGCATGGGCTCGACAATACTAGGAATGTAAATGACTCCACGAAAATTCAAAATAATCTCTATATATGCGACATTCACTCATGCTCAACCAATACCAGTACCAGTAGGCTGTGCATACATCTGCACATCTACATCGCGTATGACGCGTCGAGCAAGTTTAGATGAAAATTAATGCCTGAGGTACGGAAAGATGATGGTTGCTACGCTCCTGTACGGCTTCTAAGAGTTGCTGGCGCTGCTGTAATTTCATGTCGTTCAGGACTGTTTTGAGCGGAGACTGTAGGGAGATTTTGGGAAGGGTTCCTGAAAGGTACTTCAAAACCAGAATGATCGCTCTTGGAAACAACATCTTCATCATTCCAAAGACAACTTCATAAGAAACATTTGTGAACAAATCAATTCCCATTTCTGATATTCACTACTTTTAGTTCTCGATTAGATCAATTCCTACTTCTTACTTAAATCTCTTCACCGCGAGTCTCTCTCTTTCCCTAACAACACCACCAATAAATTCTACGACCTTTTCAAAATGGATTCCAACAATCAACTCTCCATTTTTGGTCCTTCCTCATCATTGGCTATCGAAGCCTTTAACAAACGTCGCGCCAACCAGCAAGCAGAACGCGAGGAGTGCGAATCTTCAGAGGAACTCCCTCACAAAGCCAAGTCGGAAATCCTGAGAGTACCTGCCGCTGAACTCGATCCATCGGCTAAGCCCAGCTTGATCGTGAAGTTCAACATCAACTTCAAACCCAAAGTCGAATGGAAGAAGATCCCCAACGAGATACAATTCTCAATTCTCAAGTTCACATTCCCTGGCCAGAGAATGTTCGACTTGAATCTTCAGCCCTGCGTTTTGATCGATCCAAGTTTTGCTGTCCGCAGCGAAATCGATGATCAGACGACCGAAGAGCGAAACCTAAACTCTGCTGCACATGCTGCAGCTAACGGTCAGGGTAGAGTCCGAGCTAAACCTCCAATAGCACTATCTATTAGTATAGCAACCCGAGAATATGCGCTAGAGACATTTAAGCTTTTGAAACAACCTTTAGCATATCGTCCCGAAGTCTTGCCCAGACCAATCGGCCACGCGTATTTTGATCCTAAAGTCGATATTCTGCATTGTAAACCAAAGATGGAATACGTACACCTAAACAAAATAAGGGCACCGACGGTTAGCTCATTCAAAGATAAGCGACTGATCCAGCGTATCGCCATTTCGAATGAATACTTCTCAACTCTCAACTACACTACTGGACCTCGACCAGTTTTGTTGAACTATAAATCACTCAAAGAGATTATCGTGATTGTTCGGCATTTATATTGCTGTATTCATGGCAATGAAGCTCGCACTGTGCTCATGAGACGAGTAAGCCAGCACCCGAAGGAATACTATATTGAGAAATTCAAGACGTTGGTGGAAGGAAAGTGGGCGGTTGCTATGGCCCAGTCTTGGGGGAGGTTTCCGGAGGTGAGGTATGCGGGATATTGTAATTGCGATCTTAGACTGCCCAGGAGGATAGGGAGTGGAGGTGGGCGTTAGGGATGGGGGAAGAGGAGAGCAAGGGGGGGGGGGTTGATGGGCTATGAAGTATAAAGTTTCTCATGGTGCTTTGGAAGTGAAGGGTTAGATACCTACTTTTGGTAATGGTTTGGAAGGATGAAGTTACTACGGGGATTTTTTCATTTAAGTGATCATAGCTTGAAGTTTTTTTTTTAATTATTGCTTTACTATTCTTTTTCTCAGCCTTGTAATGGCAATCATCGAGATATTCGAGGGTACCGTCGATGAATCCCAATTGACACTCTTTGTAACCTGGTGATGCTTGACGATATATGCTGATACCTGTGACGAATGTCTTCTCTTTCGTGATTAGAAGTGGCAATTCAAACACTTTGTTAGGGGTCATGGTGATACATATCTGAATGAGCGATGAAAGGTTTAATAATCATTCTAGTGAAAGATTCGACCAGTAGAGATTATCGATAGCACTGTTTAAAATTGAAAAAAATATGGATATCCTGCTGATTAGTCTAGTGACGGATGATAAATTGTGAGATTCAGAGTCTAGCGAAATTGTGGTGGTGCTTGTTAAGAGTTTCTACAAGAAATATGAGAAGAATCTTTTGATGTAGAGTTAGTCAAGGACTTTTCATGCGAGTAAATTGTGTATATGTTTCGGGGGAGGGTTGTAGACTACCAGGTAATTTTAAAAAGTATGTTGATATCGAGGGCATACTAGCATCAACTAAATTGTCTTTTGACTACATCAATATCTCTCTACCATCTTTTCGATTTAGACACAATGAAGATCCCTTGTCTCATATCACCTGGAAGTCAGCGGAAGATGCACTGGGCGGAGGGAGTGCATGTTGTGATGAGTAAACTTTTTGTCAACAAGAGACATTTCCTTCCTCTCCCGCTCTCAACTCCACTATACAGACTACAAGATGATATTAATCAAATGTTGACTCCTCTGAGCTCATAATACAGACATAATCGTATTTGCATTCATTCAGAGATAATGATGATACATGGGTTTCATGAGAATTCTCAAACCAGGTCCTCGATACTCCATCAACTCCCAAATCCCATAGCGGTATCGCGATCTCGAAAGATAAAGACCTAATAACAAAAGTGTGAAGAGGTTTCAAATTATCATGACACACATAAAGATGGTATAGATAGGCCTCCTACTTCCCAACATCATCCATATCATCCACTCTATCTTTATCATCCTTTCCATCTTCCTCCTCCTTGTCATCACTCCCCATCTCCTCATTTTAACCCTCGACAACCATCTCCCTTTCCATTTCCCCCGCTCTCTCCCCCCTCCAAATTCCTACTCCCATCCCCGCCATTCCGCATACGATCCCAAACCTAATACCCCAATTCATCCACCCTCCCCACCTCTCAATCCATTCCACTCCTCCTCTCACAAACGGACTAATCATCCTACTTCTCTCATCTTCTAAATCTGGATTCATCGTTACCAACAACATACAGCCCACCCCCAAAATAACCGTCAGCATTAGAGCCGTATAAACCTGTACTACTGCTAATAGCATGGCAATATTTTTTGTCGTCTTGAGGACCTCGAAGCCGGATGCTACTAGTGGATATCCGGCTGCCACAAGAGGTGTGACTTCAGTTTGGAGTCGTCGCATCATTATTTGCGACTGGTCGAAAGCGGAATGGATCTGTTTACTATATGGGATACCCATTTTGGAAAGTGGGGTGAGCTTGACTTTGACTATTGATGGGGTTTGTGTGGTGGAGACCGGGGCTAGATGCTGGGTATTATTCGATGTATGTAGCTTTAGCGATTTTCGTACACGAAACCCGAGGAGCTTGAAGAATTATTCGGATGATTATATATACGTAAGATTTTCATCTGCAGTTTTTATTCTCATTCATTTCAGGGAAATATGATGGTGATATACTTCATTAATGTTTTTCTTCTCAAACAGTGATGTCAGCGCAGGAAATTCACGATGGCTTTTTAAAGGACCAATCATAAGCTGAAGCGAGCGAACCTGGTGAACTCAAAACAGGAATTGCATAACTTGTTTTTCACTTGGATTGGCTGGATTTTTGATCACATGGTTGGAAAGCTTTTTAGGTAAACCTCATAATTATTGGATATTCTGAGGATGATATAAGGAATGTGCAGATTGTTGCACCGATTAAAAGGTTAGATGACAATGCATTTTATGAAGTATGTTTTAGTTCATTAGTTTCGTTACTGGATGACATAATCATCAAGCGAGGTCCACTAGTGGGTGTATAGATTGACGGGACACTTCTCAACTTTCAAAAGATTTGACAAATTCATTCTTCAATTGTTTGATATTAAAATTTATTCTTTGATCGTTACATCTCGAATGAACAATTTTAATAATTTTTAAATGGAAAATTAGATATATTAAGAGATATCTACAAGTCCATTTTTGGAGTGTCACGCAGTCTATACGCCCACTGGTGGTCATCGTTTCATTTACATTTATTGGTCATGGAGCTGTAAAGGAATTAATTCTTCAGAAAAGTATGTAGTAGATTGCATCTTTATATTAACCTGACAAAGGCAGAAAACTGATGGTAGCTTCGAAATCTACCCAAATGAAGCAAATTCTGGCAATAACAGCAGGAAGCAATTCCGGAGAGTGTGTTACAAAAATTTGGGCAGTATAGCTTGAATGTTTTAGCGAGCAGTAACGTACTGCCCCCTCTGCAGACGTACTGCTGAAGAAGAAGAATAATCAAACACCGTACATCATATCGTACCGTAGCTAATCCAGAGCTGTACTCAACTCGATGCTTTTGCAAACATGATAAACTAACTAAGCTACGGTTGTACTGACCGTAATGAGGAATCTCATACTTTGATCAAGTCCTATATAAGTTTCTGAAAGCTCCCAGTCTATCTGGACCGTTCTACATTACATGAGAAAGTCTTTCTACAGATACTTCATCACAGCTCTCTTTTCAAAGTCCAGATCACAGAAACTTCAATACTTTTCAATCTTCAAATTCCAGAACAAAAACTTATAGCTCTCAACCTTTTGCTGTTCATCGCCGACACGAGTATTCAATCATCGTCTACTTACCTTCATCACTAAACGAAAAGAAAATTTTCTCCATTTCTGAAACCATGTCATACTCGTGGTATAACGAAACTGCTATCGCAAGAAAGACACGTCAGGCATCTACAGACAATGACTTCACCATCTTGCAAACTATACTAATTGCATTGGGGGCTCTGCTTGTTTTTGGAATCCTGGATAATATCACTCCGATCTGGAAAGCACTAGGTCTCGAATCAAACTCTGAGTATTTCCAACCTCTAGAAACTGAGGAATATATCATTATTGAGGATGATCAAAAGGGTACAGATGAAAGCCAACGGCCGCTGATGACCCCGGCTGAACCCAGAAGAAATTCCAGGGGAAGAGGCAGAAAGCAGGTCCAGGATGAAGACTCTCTAACGACTCCAACCACTCTGAGAAGAAGCAGCAGGGTCAGAGAAAGAGAGGCCAAAAATGGACTTCTTACACCTGTACCGACGCCAACAGCACCAGCGAGAAGTGCTAGGGCCAAGAGTAAAGGCAAGAGAAAGAATATCCTAACTGAGTCGTTTGATGACTTTTACGAGCCGGTTCCAACTCCTACTGGACAGAAAAAAATCATCAAAGGCAGAGAGAAGCAGATCGTACTTGATGAATATGAAGCTTTCATGAATGAGCCTGAAGAAAAGAAGAGCAAGAAGTCATCAGAAGTTGACTTTGACTATGAGGGATACTCCACCCCTTGAACTGTGGCCCAAAGAAAAAATGTGAGTAAGGGAAAATTCGGAAAAATCACGAAGGGCAAAGGACAGAAGAAGTGAAAGACTTGCTCTGATAAATTAGGGCGCACATGCGCAGGTTGCCAGCATGATGGCTGGTTTTTTTTTTTCTTTTTTCGAACACGATACACAATATGCGGGATATATCTTGGGGAGTTATGATGGGGTGGTGATGAGCTTTTGTCGGATAGGCAGTTTCAGCGGCAAATTTTGAGTCTGAACAATATAAATTTAATCTTCTTGTAATTATATCGACCAAGTGAATGAAATTTAAAAATTTATATATCTCAGATTTCTATAGTTTAGTCCAAATATCAGTAATTTTCGGGGAAGTAATTTGTTGAGTTCAGTCTAGGAACTAATATGGATTTCAATCACATCTATTGGAATAGGTATATGATACAAACTGCATACATATCCCTGAGGCGCGACGAATATGAGATGTCCCAAATAACCATCTAATCCCAGGTATACGAAACCCGAACAATTATAGTACCGGCATTAGAAGCGTCGGTAGTAGTTGTAAGTGAATCGAAGATAAAACGCTAGCGAATGCTGCATTGCTCGGTTATTTTGTTGTTTAAACCATCTACAAATCAGACTTTGCCTCTATAATCCTCAACATCAAATTCAAAAGGTTCAATTTATCGATCTCGATCTCCGGCTTCGACTTCCGTTCATCAAACGCCAGCCTCTTACCACTACAAAAACACTCGAGTCATTCTTAGAGCAACACGTCAGTAAAATACCTGCCGTTACTCCGATAATTTGTTCAGGAAATCTGTCATAGGGAGAATATCTCAACTGTAACATTGACTAGGTAATTTTACTGAAATCTTCTCTCATCTTATTTACTATCGTGGGGCTCATTGCCATCTTTATACACTCGCTAGACTAAATTGTCCTTGCAATCGAAACCTGTCAGGAGAATCGAAAAAAGAAGGCCGCCTCCAAGAGAAGATCCCAGTCGCCGTCGAATCCACTAAACTCGCAAGACACACAGGAGGAGGGACAAGGCGATCCTATTTCGAATGATAAAATGCAAGGCGAGTAGGAGAAAGGTATCACAGAAAGATATCAGGAGCTTCCAATCGAGATGCGACGGGTAAATTATGGTACAATTAACACCTAATCTGCTTCATGGTATTAAGGGACGATGCGGAGCCAGTTTGACTGAGAATACTGGGAAACATTCATCCAGGCACATTAAAAAACTGCAAATGGGAGTTATGAAGGGATAAAGACGCTGTCAGGTTTGAGAAAACGATTCTCGGTGGTGTATTAGTCTATTGGATCCTGAATATTACGAAACTTATGCTCTATCATAATCTTGAGTAGATGCAAATTGAGAAACTTATGCAATTGATAGTTTTTAGTGTGTGTGAAGTTTGTATAGATATTTTGCTCATGTGATTTATGTATATCAGAGATGATGATTGTAAAGTCCCATACGATGTATCTCAAGCCGATTCTCGAGTCAATCGAAGCCGAAGTAGAAGATTCCAGGCTTACTTGATTTTCTTTTGAGATTGAATACTACCTAAGACTTGCAAATATTGTGTTTCATAAAATAAGAATATCAGAACTCCGGGAACTGAGTAGATTAATAAGACGACACGTCGTCAAAAATTTGAAGGATTCCAGTACGTGCCGTCATACAAGTCTATGTATGATATATGCGTGCCATCGAAGTAAGGTCACGGGAATTGCTACTGCTTATATTACGATGAGAAAACTACACTAGCTGGTGCACAGATGTATTGTAAGCGATCATTAATAAATCTTCTCTTGGTTTTAAATTGTCCACAGGTTTGATTTATTAGTATTTGAAGTTCTTACAACAAGTCCAAACTTTCAATCCCCCCAATCATTTTGACTCTCACCAAAACCCGACATTTGTCAAACAACAATACATGAAATTCTCAAGATCACAACATGATGTTCACGATACCATCAATCTACCCTCTGATTATCAGAATAAAATTCAGCAGCGGAGCTGAGGCAATATATATCACGAATAGTTGGGCGCAGAAACAGGAGAAACTCCTCATATTGGTCATTGGTCTAGCAGTCTTTAAACTAGTCAGTATGGCCCTGGTTGCTGCAAATCATAGACTCAAACGAAAACTACAAGAGGAAAGGGCTATGATAATACGAATGGCGTTGTTGGTTCGGAAAGAGATGAAAAATCGAAGACACGCAAGAGTCAAGATAGAAGAAGAAAGCTCGTTGAACCGGAAGCGACAGAAAGAGCTTTGGAGAACGGTTATTGTCGAAGAGAGAGTTGAGCTGCTTTCGAGAAGAGATTGGAGGAGAAGAAGCGGTGCCTTCTTCCCTAACCATTGAGGTATTGAGCCGTAATACAAACCAATATTGACTCAATCGCCAGTGGGGATCTTTTTTTGGAATGGAATAATACAGAAATACGACAATTTCGACAATTGATAGCGTTGAAACAAGGGACAGTGGAGCAAAGTTGTAGCGAGAGTTCATCGCTCCATTGAATCCTAAATCATCTGGGGTCATAGTTCATCATGTCATTTAGTCACTAATCAAGATAATCAGTGCTATTTTGACACTATAAGTTAAATTGAAAGAGTTACATAACGTGCTAGTAGAAACCATGAAGTGATGTAGCATCTAATTTGAACCTCGCTTGATTGTTTCAAATAGGTCACTCGCATCATTGTAGGTTTATTTCAGTAATCTGTATTTTGCCAAAAGTGGTTCTATGATTTCTATTATAACATTATCATTGACAGCCACCATGTAGTTTCTCCGTAGAATATCATGATAGTAACTGTGGCAAATCTCAAATCAAGCTCACCCAACATGCACGCATCAGGTCCTCAAGGAGTACAAAGCTTGTTGAATCAGTATGAATTAAAGAACGAACAAATGGGAAGTATCGAGCAAGAACTTATACCATCTCCACTAGACAGGCAATGCAAGAGAAAACAGGTACCGCTATCAGCTCGAAAATCCGAATAGGTGATAGGCTTTTGCGCAGGAGTGACTGAATATTTTTGGGTGACTCGTGAGCTACGGATAGTTAGATTAGCAGGTGCTTTTGATTTTTCGATTATCGTATCATAGACATGAGATATTGTTTAGAAGAGAGAGGTATTGATAACGAATGACATGTACGAATGCACTCCGGGATGAGAGAAAGTTGCCGCTGGTTGCTTCGTAAACATGGTGCGGAAATACGGCCTTCACTCAGATTCATAATTGAATTGCCTTGAATGGGCGAGCCATGAGCTTAAGCTACCTAGGTATATAGGTTGCGTTGGCTTCGTTTGTCAAAAGTGCTGTATTTACCTATCTTATATAGGTAGCTTACATTCAAATTATAATAAAAGAACATCTGCTCTCCACCTCCGACGATTCTTTAATCACTACATCAGAGTCTACACTACAATCTTGAACTCAACATAAGATACAAGATTTCTCGAAAAGTCCTCGACCTTCAAGCACAAAGTCTCGGGGACGATTTTAGAACACGAATGATAGCACTTTTCAACCTCGAAATTTCACATAAAGCTTCAAATCTTCTAGCTCAAGAACAAAAATTCTTGAAAGCTTTGGAATCATGCCGCCTAGGCAACTCCTCGGACCTGAGTGGAAAAAGGGTTACTGGGAAGCGACCAGTAGAGCCTATAAGATCTCGCTTTATTTAATCTGGGCTTTAATTGGTATTGAACTTGGGTTGCTAGCCATTTCGATGGCATTTGCCATCTTCAATGGCTGTCTCATACTAGTTATTTTCATCGGAAGAGCTTTGCTTAAGAAGATAAAGCGGGAGGAACCACCAAAGGAAGTCAATGAGGATTGTCAAGAAAAAGGTATCGAGGGAGAATGCAAGCCGTTGTTATCGGAAGATTCTGGATAAAGTTCGCCCTTTAATAAAGGAATTGTCTGGAACATGCTAATATAGTTGCACAGACTCTCTGTGTGAGCCATGGTACAGACATGGGGTGATGTTTTGGTGTTACTAGCTGTCTCTGAATGGGAACCTATTCTAGGGCTGGAAAAGGCTGTTGGTGGATTATTCAATTCTATATTTGAATAACATAACATAACAAGAACATATAATTCCTAACACAATGAATAATACAGTCAACTAATATATGATTTCTTTCTTTGAAAAGTGATTCTTAGTGAGACTACAACAAATTAAATGGCTTCTCCTCAAACTGAATGAAGAAAACTTGAGTGAAACTAGTAGTCTTCTCCTGATTTCCATATGTATAGAACCTTTGAAGAACTTTGTAACTCAGCTATAAATGTTTTATTTTGATCCTAATGTACGTCTTAATTCCTCAACAACAATTCCAAGATTAGCTGGCTTCGCGCACCACACACCATTTACTGCAACAAATCACACCTTGAAAGCGTACACTCTCCAAGTTCATATGTCAGATAATTCTTCTCATTTGATACTGATTCTTCGTACTAAGACATATCCCTTCATCGTGATCAGAGATGAGTTTCCTCCATCAAATCACTAGACAATTTCGCGCCGCCAGATCCGGTATTGGCCACACCAAGAGAGCACATCATACCCAAAAATTCTACCAATACAATAAGGATCATTTGTATATTGTCGTTCCCGTCCTCTCTACTGCTGGGCTTATGGCTTTTTATCACCGCACGGTTGGATTTTCTCTCCCATATTCTAGACAGCAGAAGAAAGACACCAAAGCAAACACTGCTGCTGACAGAAGAATCTGAGTTGGTGAGTTTCACTTTGATTGGAGCTTCTGGAAGTTGCTGACATAAATACATAGCTCATATTCGTACAAAGGAGCAGAGATGTGGACAGCATTACCACACGAGGATCTTTGAGAGAGGACCTCGCTACAAAGATTGATGTGGCAATAGAGTTCAGGGCTGCTGATGATGAATGAGCGTTGTATTTTACCTTGGGCGAGGGATTGGTGGCTGCTATCTATGAGTTATCAAACAATATGATGTGTAAATGAGAGACCTTCCATAAAAATTTAACCCCCGAATTTGTGTTCTTGAAGTGATTTAAATAAAAATCGTTTTAGTTATTTGAGCTAAGCGAATTAATGGTTTTGTTAATAGTACAAATTTACTTCAAGATCTAATAGTCAGCTCTCATTAACCTCAGTGGCCGACTAGGAGAAAGCGTTTGTCCCTGGTTTTAGCTGGAACCATTCGGCCATTAAGGTTAACGAGAGCCGACTATTAATGACACATAAGCTCCACCACGCGAATTTTCGCAAGCTGTATTATTGAATAATAGGTAACTCAACTCAAGCAGGCGCCTGGAGATCTCTCTTTCATTAGAGTCACTTGCAGTTGTTTGATAGGAACAACTCACCCGACTGTTCATCGAGTGAAGACTTCTGCCGTAGGATAAATGCACTAGTCAGGCTAGTGAATGCGTATAATGGCTGTTAATTTCAAATTTTCAATATTTAAATCATGAAAATTCTGCGATCAACACACCTTAATTTCAACGACATTATCATGTCTAGGTAAAAGCTACCACAAACACCAACTAAGACATCCATTCACAAACTCCACAATTCCAATATAATAAACTACTTCTTTTTCCTCAACACGTTACACAGAACCCGACAGCGACAAGAGAAAACATTCTCTTTTTATTCACAAACCTTCATCATGCCACCCGCCCATATGATCTGGCATTGTGAAGCACGAATTCCGCTTTCTAGCAGTCCAGAAAATAGCACTGTGCCACCCCCTTCTGACAACTGGCATTGCACGAAATATTTGGAGCATATACCAAGTGCTAGCGAGCAATTTTGGGACAGGCTCATTATTATAATGGCATAGACCATCATAGGACTTACTATTATTGTTTCATTCATTATCATCTTAGCCTTGATAGCCAAGTATATCCAGGATCGTAAGGAGAATCAGGACTGGGAGAACAGTCTGAAGATAGAATCTACGCAGTTGTTGGCAGACAAGGAACGACAAGATGCAATCAGGGCAGAATCCCAGCCATTGTTGGCTGAATTGCAACAACCGATGCATTACAAGAAGGGAAAATCTAAGCTGTTGACTAACAACTCTGGTTAGCTAAGTAAGCTTGTGTTCTTCGAGGAGACAGTGAAAAAAAAACCTGCTAATGATTATCTGGGCAGAAAATGTTCATGCAGATCCATCTAGGTCCATCGAGGATATGTGAGACTGGGAGAAGTGGATAGGTACTGACTATTAACGGATGTTCTCGACCTGGAGTAGAGGTATGTATGAGGGCATATTTGAGAGAGGAAACGGTTTCAGGTGGTTAGATATGCAATGAAAATTAGCAAATCACTCTCATGTCTTAAAAAGTTCAATTAGTTTTTCTCATGTCCTAAACATGATATCCGCTTTGCTATGGAGTCTGGTACCTCTTCGTTTCTATGATAGATTGATCACCTACATAAAGAGCTAAGATATACACAGGTTCGATTCTGTGATGGAAGTATTAGACAGAGAAATGTTGAGTAGTTTGTCAAGTTCGATAATTGTATTATATTTGCATGTTTCTCCTTCTTTGAAATCCTCTTGATGATGTCTGAACTCATTATTTAAGAGCAGTTCATTCAGTATCTGAGAAGCATGAAAGCAATTTGTGAATGACGAAACAGGGGTTTCTGGATAAGAGATATAACATTAAGAAAGTTTATAAAGCTTTCTCATTGAATAAACCAGACTCTATTGATTTTAAATAGACATCTTTGATACCCATATATTTCACTCTATACCTTGGCTTTTCATTCTATAAAAGATTCACTGGATTGTCCTGAACTCAAGAAATTTAGGTACCATCAACTTCAAGACATTCGAACATTACAGCCCCGACCATTTCTACATAAAGGAAATCCACAATCTTGATCACTGACATTTGACTACCTAGCACGAAAGCCTTTCCAACCTCGATACTTCAAACTGAACAGGATAATTTCAATACAACAAGACTCAAGCTATCCAGCCCACAAATAAACAATATCACCTCCGCCCCCCAACATCTGCAACTGCGCAAATTAGTGTACTGACCAAAGTTTATCCGCCGTGCAGGAAATCTTAAGAGACTTCTTCTACAGAATCATTGCCATCGTGACAAGTACAGTATTCGTCGGCGCTATCACTATTACTTTTGCCGGAACGTGCATGCTCGTTCTAATTTCTGGATCTTATTTACTACGTTGGTTTAGGTCTATCAATATTGATAAGGTTCCGAAGCAAGAGGATTTTGGTACTGGAGGAGAACGACAAAGGTTGTTAGCTGGAGCATCTGGATTGGCCAGCTCCTCGCGTATTGTGTTTAAGTAGTTTTTTATAAAGAGGATTTTGGGGATGTAGGCTAATGTATTGAAGTTGCCTAGTTCCATCGTATACCGTTATAGTCTTGATTCAGAGAACATAGTGCAAGTAGGGGGTAGAATCACAGACTATAAAGGGTTGGCATGGCATTTGAGGATAGGAAACAGTTTAGCGCGGTTCATTCCATGCGGGAGAAGAGAAGACAGTTGCATGGTTCGCGATAAACTAATTACCTATGTTAGCCACAGTTCTGACCAAACATAGTTCACTGCAACTCAAATAAGACATTTTCAACGTCACTGGCATGTGAGTTTTCTATTGTACATTCTCCTATGGCAATTCTCAAGTTTTCAAACAAAATCTGATTTCATTGCTCAACCATCTCATGCCTTTGCATGAAGTTAAACAAGAAAGATAAAACGTTAGCAAATGGATTTAACCCTGCATAATTCAAATGTTCCAGCTGAAGTTATTCTTTCTTGGCAGTAAATGATATTGAGATTGAGATTGAGATTGAAAATAGAGTATAGGTGGATTTATCTCACGACTGTGGAACTGCTAGCCTAGTGTCAGTACTTGTCGAGTAAGAAGACATGCGATGGTGGTGGAATACGTAGGCAATGGCGAAGGGATAGAACAACGGGGGCATTACAGATAATGAATTTAAGCTGTCGAGTTTAGAAGTTCGTTATGGAGTTTGCGAGCCAGTGACGGAAATCTTGTAGTATGATATGAAGGCGTTGTGGTAAGGGAGAAAACTTTTCCCTCAGTACAATTAGATTGCATCCGAGCTGCGTACTAATAATCCTTTCTCTTCGCGTGGTGGGGCTATTATCACCCCGCTCGTTATCCCCCAGAAACCGCTGAGTCTCTGACTCTCTTTTCGAGATATGTAAAATATCGTCTTGCAGAATGCCAAGTATGAATTATTTAGTGAATAAACTTAGATGAACCTTGAGCGAATGTTTCAAAATACGAGGTATTGGCCAACGACAAATGGAATTCACAGGGTATCACTCTTTCCACATGATGAAATCGAATTGGTTTGGACTCTGAGATTAAATTGAAGATTGATGAATTATTTGGAGTTTAAATGGTATGAGGAAATCTTATCCTCACAAGTGCCCAGGCGGGGCACTCTTTCGATCTATTTAAGAGAGTATGAATGCAATCTCTTGGGCTCAGTTATGGGCCCGGATCTTCGTACAAGATCTTCTTTCCCGAGATCCTTGATGTTCGAAGCCAGTGATTTCAAAACAAGATATCCTGAGCCTCAGAAATTTTCGGACGGCCTGCAAGTGTTCGAAACCGTTTTCCGAGGAGGTCAATCAGCAACCCACTTTTCTGCGCGTTCAGTCTTCGTATACCTTTTCGCAAGCGAAGTGATTAGATAAAGCTTTCAAGTAGGCTCGTTGTAATAAGAGCCCGTAGCTGGCCGAAAAATATTACTTTGATGGTATGGATGGACTTGCTCATCTGATTTGTAGAGTCTTTCTACAGAACTCTACTTTCAATCATTATTTAAAGCTCTATACCATCGCCCGCATTGCCTGGAATATCGCTTGGGTTGCCATGTGCAAACCACACATATAGCAGAGCTAGATTCCTTGACCTCCATTCACCCGCCCAACTTGTTATATTCCTCTCCAAACATATATTTGAAGCTTCCCCTGATTTGCTCACAAACCCCTTTCTCCGTTTGATTCCCCAGCTCTTGAAGACAATATGATCATCACATGCCATTTGTACTATATATTCCTACGCTGTGCGTTCGACATCTAAACCAATGAATGTGTTTATTGAGTGCTCCTTACTGCCCCATTGCCTCGAACCTTGATAATTATGTAGCGGATTAAGCTTCGGTGGCCAGCTTGTATGGATGAAAAATGGTCTCGGGATTTGCTCTCCTCTTGAGCTCACATCTTCCATGGGGTCAGCTTGCAGAATGACTGCACCATTCCCGCGTGAACCTAGGGAACGAGGTGTCTGGGATACGGTGTAGGAACTAATTCCAAGAACGAGGGCAGCTGTTGAAAATGTTTCTTTGTCGCCTTCTCCTGCACCTCCTTGAGTCATAAGGTGATGATAATAATCACCGTAGGCATTGTAGTATGCCGCGAGTAAAAATGCCTCGGTTCAATGTGCCTTGTTGACTAGAATTTGTCCGACTTCGATTGTAGGGCGATTGTTTAGGATGGATCCTTCAAGGCCAGCTATCTTATTTAGAGTTGACGAGGGAGTCGGGCTCTAAGATGAGAATAATATTGCAAAAGCTTTGAGTTGATATGCCGAGAAAGAGTATCATATTGCGGGACTTAATTTATATCTCCTTGTATATACCAAGGACCAGCCAGTATGTATCATGAAACACGAGAACTATCTCGCTCTTTGGAAGCAATTCCATGTGTCCAAAATTAAAGTTTGGCATGAAGCCCGCAATCTTAGAAAATTGAAGCATTTAATCTGCGGAATTGAACCGTTTGTTACTAACCTCAAAAAGATCAAAAACAGATCGCGACAATAATATTTGTCGACGGCTATCAACCACTTCCAAGTTACTGATTTTGAGAAGGAATTCGCTCCCTTGTCTAAAAGTGGTCTCTTTCTAACCATAATGGCTATATCCTGCATGGTTGGGGGCCAAATGAGCCTTGCTGATAAGCACCACCAAAACATTGCAATGGTTTCTGCTCATGATATTGATAAACGTATTTACCATCATCGCCACAGTTTCGAAAACTTGGGACACTTATCGGTAGGCAAATCCATGAGGTCTTGCGAATACCATGGGGTTAAGGGACAAATTCCAACGAGCGAAGGACTCTCTACGTAGGGAGCACACCAAGAACGATTCTCGTCAATCACCAGGTGGTGTCAAACAGCTTGTAGAGTCCACCATTACGTCTGCTTCTCAATCAACTTCTACATCTACTGGCCTATTGGGAGTCACCAGTAATGTCGCCAATATCACTGCGGGAGTTCAATCTTCACGCGATCCAGCTTCCCCAACGAACATCCCAATTGTCCAAACCAAATCCCAAGGGACCATGCAATTGGATGAGTCGAAGGATCTTTGGCTACAAGCATGTGATACTTTGAGACTCCAGGAGCCGGAATTGGTGAGTATTTCAATCCTTCGGGCGCGCGGGGCATTGATATCGACAGGATGAATTGAATCCTTAATTGAAGTTCGGTCTCTGCTAACTTGGCCTTTTTCTAGATGGACGATTACTCTCGAATTCTTCTCCGTGAAGCAAATGTAACGCCTGGGAGCAGCACTACACAAGATGCGCCAATTTCCAATGGCAAATTAATAAAATTGATGAAGGCAAAGCTGGACGGATTTACAATTCCCTCAAGTCGATCTGGGGACAAGATTGAAAAAATTGTCAAAGTTGTGATAGCAGCCAAGACTTTTATTGGGTCTACTCTTGAGAGTGAACCACATGCTGCTATAGCTTGGGCTGGCGTCTCCGTGTTTCTCCCTGTAAGTGGGTATATTTGTCTATTCATACATGAAAATATGTCATCTTGTCTATATCCTTGCAAAGATTGGATAGTTAGTCCTGTCACCTGTGGTTGTTTACAATTGATTGTGTTCAGTAATAGCTGAAACTCAGTATGCTACAGTGTTATATATAGGGAAATCGGTCTCTTCTCCAGATTGCAAAGTGATTAATCAGCCAAGACGAACATAGGTTGACAATATATTAGCTTCTAATCAATCCTATCACAGAGAAAGCGGGCTGTCGTGAAGGGCTAGAAAATATCCCACCACTCATAGATCGATATGCTCTCCTTGAAGCCTCCATCTGGGACCCGACCAGTACCGATGAATATCAGAGCAGTGCTGTAAAGCTGCAGCTAAGGAAAGCCATAATTCAACTTTACGCCAAAATCTTACTTTACGAAGCTCGAGTGATTAGCCAATTTTGCGGAAACTCCGTGACCGGATATTTTCGAGATGCCTTGAAACTTAACGACTGGACGACTATGTTTAGGGAAATGAACGAGCTCGATCACCGATGTGGAGATTTGATCTATGCCATTGATCGTGATTTGAACCGAAAAACAGTTGAAAAGCAACAGACCCTGCTAGCTGAGGCGTTGGATGGGTCAAAGACCTCGCAGAAGACCAGAGATTACCAGGAGTGCTTTCAGTCCTTTCGAAGTGGGAATCTGTATGAACTGCAAAAGAATCAAAATCCCTCTCGCATCCCAGGAACTTGCAAATGGGTGCTTGAGCATCCCACATTCATCGATTGGAAAGAAGGAAGTGGGCCTGGTGTTCTCTGGATCTCGGCAGATCCAGGCTATGGCAAGAGTGTTCTTTCAAAAGCGCTCATTGATGAAAACCTTGTCGCATCAGAACAGAATACGGATGTCTGCTACTTCTTTTTTAAGGATATCTCGAAAGAGCAGCGCAGTCTTACGAAAGCCCTTGCTGCCTTGCTACATCAAATATTTTCATCTCAAAAACATCTTCTAGTATACACGGAGTCTAGTTGGGCAAAGAACAATACCGAAATCGCCAATTTAGCCCATGAAATGTGGGGTATCGTGAAAAATATAGCTACGAGCGCAAACACTAGAAATATAATATGTATACTGGATGCTCTAGACGAGTGCGACGCTTCCGAACGAAAATTCTTTCTTAAACAATTACAAGCACTGTATAGGGTTACTGTCCCTGATATCGTCACTCATTCCTCGAGCCCCAGTCTCCCCGATGTCTCACTTCATTCACACATAGCTGTTGATTCAAGAGCTTCGACAATTTCTACTGGCTCACCCGACTTGAAGGTGAAATTCCTCATCACAAGTAGGCCTTACTATGAGATTGAAGAGGAATTCAAAAGTCTCACGGATGTATTTTCAGGAATCCGCTTGGCAGGTGAGGATACCACGGCAACAATAAAAGAGGAAATCAATCTCGTCATTGATGCTGAGGTAGATAAGCTCAAACTCTCCTCGAAAGCGGATACTCGACTTCGCTCTCGATTGAAGGACATAGAACATCGAACATATCTGTGGCTATATCTTATCATGGACACGATACGCCTTCGAGCCAAAGCTAGTAGACAATCAAAAACATTTGAAAGAATACTAGACGCGGAATTACCTTCTACGATTGACGAGGCGTAAGTGTTTCCTACTTTCAGATTCTTAATTGGCCCACGCACGGTGCCATGCTGTCTCCTTCATTTCATATATATCATATCGTTTGTTGTACTGATCATTTATTGGAACAGCTATGAGGCGATTCTCGATAAAAGTCCTGATAAGAAAGAGGCCACTAAGTTACTTCACATTGTGATCGGTGCAGAGAGACCTTTAGCACTGGATGAGCTTAATATTGCCCTCAATATAGATGAATCCTACGACGGATCTCAATCTTTTGAGGATATTGAGCTTGAGGATCCCGAACTATTCCCGAAAAGAATTCGGGATATTTGTGGTCTTTCTGTTTCCATTTCCGATTCCAAAGTATATCTTATTCACCAGACCGCGAAAGAGTTCCTGGTAGCGAAGGGCTCAAGCCTTGCAGCAACAGGTTGGAGACACAGCTTGCACACATACGATTCTCAGTCTATATTGACTAAGATTTGTATCTCATACCTCTATTTGAACACTTTCTCGGAGATTGATACTGGAGCTCGGTGCTTTATAACATCACCCAAAGGCCAACCAAACATCTCGAATGAAGACCAATTCAAGTTTCTAAAATATGCATCAGACTATTGGATGAAACATTGGAAGATATCTTCATCTCATATTGATGTGCGAACCATCATAGATTTATGCTCACCAACGGTTCGGCGGTCCATGTGGTTTCGAGCTTGTTTTGGAGTGAAATACCCTCCAAAATACCTCTGGCGTATCACTCACAGAATTCGGAACGTGTTGAAAGTAGATGATTTCGAAGAAGTAAATACTATATCACCGCTTATGATCGCATTAGGTCTTGACCTTCTTGACATTTCTAAAGCTCTTTTGGCCACTCCACTATCACAGTCTGAATTGAATCAATCTTGGAGAAAAGTAACCGCAGTGTCTTTTGCAATTCGCATGGGAGATTATGAAATGGTAAGATGAGCCAGTCATTTTTTTCAATGCGTGCAAGCATGTTTCTATTACAGATGATCTGCAAATGCCATTTCAATTATAGAGCGCTAATTTTTCTTTACACTCTAGACAAGGGCACTTATATCCGCTGGTGCCAACATAGGTGACAATAGCGCCGATGAGCATTCACGAACAGCATTAGAAGTCGCGCTCGACAGAGGGGACGACGATATTCTAAATCTCCTCTTTGAAAACAAAGCTGGAACACATGCCGCCTTGTGCTCGGCCTTAGGAAATTATGTTGTCAACTGGGATCCTAGACTTATCGACTTGCTCTTGGTAAAAAATGGACCCCTTGTACCCAGCTTGAGGGTTAGACTTCTACTAATCGCGTTGTCGACAAGTATTGCTCAAAATAAAGGCCTAGCTGTCAAATTTGTGCTAGCATGTCCTCACGAGCAGAGCATGGACGAAACATTGCAGAAACCCTTATATTCGGCACTGACAGCATATTATCTCGACTTCGATATCTGCTCATTGATCATAGATGATCCAGCAATACATGATCTTGACAAGTGTTGGGAACTCAATAACAGTACTGGTAACAGTCAGTCAATAGTTCATCATCTCACTGAACGTTTGAAACCCAACAGTATTGGTTTTTGTCGGTACTCAGATGGAGTACGGCTCCTAAAACTTCTGGGCGCTCGTGGTGCGTCCTTTGATCGACACTTTGATGGTTCTGCGTTCTTGGACGCAGCTTGGTGTGGCCGAGTTGATTATTTTGAGGTTTTCCTCCAAAAAGACCCTCAATTGGCATCACTCTACATCAACAAAGCTAGAGTTCATTCGACGCCTCTGGATATCGCAATCAACAATAGCAATCATGATATGATCAGATGTCTTTTGAAACACGGTGCACGTTTCAATCAAAGTATCCGCTTCGAGTTCCCTTATCTTGAAGAAAGTTACTTTTTCACTATTTTCACCGCATTTAAACGCGGGGATATTGACAAAACGTTTAGAATCAACTTGATAGATGGAATCCTTAGCACTGTATCAATGCAGCAACTTCAAAAGCTCATTGGGTATGGTTTTGATATCAATCTAGATATTAGAGGCCAAACCCTACTTTCGCATGCGGCATCTTCTGGAAATTCAGATTGGGTTCAGTGGCTTATTGATCACGGAGCCAATGTTGATGATAGATTCTCGAATAGACAGTCCATTCAATATTCGCCTTTGATGGAAGCAATCTGGTATTGCGATGATTCAGCAGCTGCATCAGGCATTATAAAGATTCTTCACGAGCACGGTGCAAATATTGATGGTCCCAGAGATTACAAGGGACGCGCCGGCTTTGTTGTAGCATCTTCAGTACACCTTGCTATCATCAAATGCAGCGTTAAAGTCTTGCAGACTTTACTTGAGTGCAATGCCGACGTGAATCTTCATGGGGAGAACTATGGAATCCCGCTCAAGGAAGCAACTATGAATGGGCAAGTTCACCTTCTGAAACTTCTCGTGTCATACGGAGCAGACGTCAACGCCGTAGTTGAAGGTATCCCAATATTGCACCAAGCCATATTCAATCGAAAACTGGAGGCAGTGGCTGTCTTGCTTGATCTCGGTGCCTACATAAACATTTTAGAATGTGTCCGAGGCACACCATTACAGCTTGCGAAGGATATGCATTATGTAGAAATGGTATTGCTATTACAGAGTCGGGGAGCGTTAGAAGTCTGCAACCTAAAACCACTGGGAACTTCGTATTTTTACCATCAATCTCGTGGTCATACGTCAACAAATTCCTTAGCCTTCTTCAGAAAAGATATTGAAATGCCTGCCCCAGAGGTATCCTCACGGCGCCGAAGTCTTAATCTCCAAACTTGGGGTACGTACACTTTCGATCACCATGGTACGGTGGCTTCTGGCCCTTTCCATGAAGAAGTGAGGAATTATGTGCTATCTGACTTGAGTTTAAGATTCGAGAAAAGGAAAGAAGTAGACAGCGGCAGTGATGATGAAGATAACGATACCTTGAGTGCTATACTGACATAGCTACTCAAGCATAAGTCCTGAGTATAGCTCTTCTGACTTGGGTGTGGGTTCCGGAGCGTCCGCAGAACGGAACAGCATTACTACTAATCAGGGGCCCAATTCTTCTCACGGAGCAGAAATGGAGTGTAGCCCTTGATTGATTTGGAATTCGGACCAAAGCTCTAGGTCTTACTCGTCATCGTCAAGCGGCCCTTTCCCTTTCGTTCGGTCAGAGCGCGATCGTTGTCTACCTCCGAACTCCTTGAAATTTCAATCATATGACCAATTCGGAGCATGAAAGCTTTTGATGAATGTGAGAATGTACATTGATGTTCACTTTGAGCTGTATATCGACGTCATCTTGTCCATATAAGCAAGATCAATTCATTGGCAATAATGGTAAATATTGCTATTTTATTACACGCGTGACTAACACCGTAGTGGGTTCTGTACCCTGTGAGTCATAGCATTCAGATCGTGTGTTCAGAGGGGACACAAGATTTGCTTCGAAAACATCTTTAAATCTTCCTCTTATGAAGTCCGACTCTACTCTTTGGTAGTGATGATTTTGAAATGAAGCATGATACCATTTCCTCTTTGTGTTTCGAAAAGACCAAAGCTATTTTCATATTCAAAAACAACTTCCTCCACACCCACTTTCATGTGTACTTTATCTCTCGGCTCCTTGACAGTCGAGCTAACTTTCATATCCTCTACTAACATTGATTTTTCCTCGCTCTTCGAACTTGACTTCCTGCCCCAGAATCTGCCAAAATTTACTCCTGGACTGGAAACGACCTTCTTGGAATCCTGTTTCGTAACTAGTGGTCTGGATGGTAGCTCCTTTTCGGGTTTCAAAGCCTCAGCTAGTCGTTTTGCCATGTCTTCATCCTCCCAGAACCATGATCCGCCATTGAGGCTCTCCATATCTCCTATCTCCACAAATACGTCATATCCAGGATTCTCTCTATCGAAATCAAGCGGCTGTGCCTTTTCATTTTGAAGACAGTGTGCTGGGATCAACATCAGTGTTCCCTTTATCAAACCCGTGTTCGCAAACTCGGATAGATAGATTTGGATTTGGGCTGTGAGGAGAGAAAGGATTTTCTCTTCTTGTGCGTGCTCTAAAAGAGACTTTTGGGTTTGGATGGAGCTGAATTGGGTTCTGAGGTGGTTTAGCTGGGATTGGATTTGGGTACCATAGGAGGTGGACGTAGATGGGGAAAGGGAAGAGCCCGAAGTCTTCGATACTGCAGGAGACACAGACGACGATGAGACGGATTCCATATATGATGGAGGAGCCGGCTCATCGTCGTGATCGTGTATTGGAATTTTTAAATCCATGCTGACAGCTAGGTACAAAAATGTGATATTTTTGGACGCCGCTGAAATGATCAAGGTTTGGTTATGGAAAGAACGTATAGGTTCCCTCTCTACCGAGGATATGTGAGCGAGCCTTCTGGTACGTCCGATGATGTAAATCCGATTATCGCACTCTCTCTTGCTTTTGCAGCAATTCGCAATCTTGGTAGACTTAAAAGTAGTGTTACTAAGTGCTAGTAGATTTTAGTGGTTCAGTAGTCACGAGACCGGATTCGCTTGGGAGAAAGCCTATCAGCAATCGATGATGTATGTGACTTCTCCATTGATATGACTCAAATTGCCTCGGAATTTCGAAATCCTCATTCGGACTCAAATAAATTGCGATTTCACGGATTGCTTAGGTCGGACAACTCACTCGGCTGTGCTACACCCCGTACCAAGAAACATGTGTTATTTCGCTGCCTAATATGCACCGAAAGGCTTTAAAATATGCGAAAATAAGGTAGCCATTTAAAGTTATCTGCCTCATCGGCCTTGGTCAAGGAATAGCCACTGAAGTGCAATTTGATAGGTAAGAAATGACAATGGCTGTGTGGGGCTGTCGAGATCAGGTGAGACTTTCTAGAAGCTCGCTAGAACTCCTCAGTGGATCCGGGGAAGATCACCCAATTTAGGGGCTCGGCATCCCAGGCTGGAATTCCCAGCAAGCCTTGCCAAGGTGGCAGAATTGCATCTAAATTTGCCGTTTGCCAATTTCGCAGAATTATTCCTGGTTGCGGTAAACAGCTGATAAGCTTATAGTGTTATAGTGTTATCTATCTAAGTATTTGATGGTCTAAATATTAAAGTTTTATGATATCGTGGGGATTGGACTTCTTTAAACACGCTCCTCCCTTCCGATGATTCCCACCACAGCATTCCCAATCCGTAAGCGAGGAGATAGTCAATGTGTAGGTTTACGATAGGTCATAAAGGGCCAAGCTCTTACTCTACACGGTCGAAATGGCGGCAGTGTAACTATTCATTTTCAGTCGACAGGATTGCGCCCTTAACGCTATTGGTTAGACGAGGGCTCCCTTGTTAATCCAATGGGTTTGACATCAAATTGCTCCTCAATTGTTGATGCATCCCATCCCGCTATCGCCCTGCCTTTTGACGAAGTATTCACCACAATACTCATAAAAAATGACTCAGTAAGGTTGTTCTAAATGCCTTGAACATGTCTTGCTTATTGATGGCGCCCTCAGCTTGGCGAGTCGATGTGAATGTATATAAAGTTACTTTAGATCTTCTGTTCGACGTTTCCCGCTCGCTACTTATTTCCGTCATCACTTATCAATTGCCATTTCTATATTGTTCTCGCGTCTCATTACTAGTGTCTTCGCCGTTACAACTTCATTTATTCCCAAGAGAGATCAATTGATCAGCTGATCTACACAATCGTAATTTAGTGTTGGGCAAATAAGAGTCGGACCAGTTTAGAAGGAGCCATCTTAGGTACTGATATATCAGCCCCTCCCTTTCTTCCAATCAAACCACAACATTTCATCGCCTATATCTGCCGATACCTATTAGAGCTCTACAATTTTATCAGTACATTTACCAATATCTACATCATTTCGGCAGGTTATCACGAGCTCACCAATAATTGAGAGTTCACTATCAGCGCATTTGGCAACCTTGGAGAACTTTTAGGAATATTCAGAAGCGTTAAGTACCCCGGACTCAAGTCAGTATTCACGTTTATCGACTGATCCGGTATAGTTCAGTAAAATCAATGTGCTAGTACAGCCACTAATTGTATGACAGGACACATCTCCCCCCCTTCAAAAGTCTATAAAGTCTTTCGATTTCCCCCCGTGATAAGATTTCAATAGTTCAAGGAAAAATCACATATCAATCATCATGTATCAAATTGCTTCCCCCAATGAGGTTTGAACATGCTCCTAATTCGCTTAAAGACGACCTATCTAACTTCTCTTAGTACCTCGCCATCACTGGCGCAAAGATTGCGACTGTCAAAATATGCAAGAGTGCTTTTGTTTGGCCCTTCCAAAAGGCGGGTTCATATCCATTCTCTCGTATTGCACTGCTAATGCTTTCCAGGTCCGAAGATTCAACATTCAACCTCGCGACTATGAGCTGTCACTTCAGGCGATGACAAAGGAGAAACTTCAGTTGGCAATTCCTGTAGTATTCACCATCGGTCCCGATGTCAACCGCAGAGGCGATAATTCTCGTACTGCTGATTCTAACCATGAGAGCGCCGCAGAGGATGGCGACGACGCCCTTTTGAAGTTCGCAATGCTGTTGGCTGAAGGCGAAAGCAATGACGGTGATGCAGGCGCACATCTTAGAAAGATTGTCGTCGGTATCATCGAAGGTGAAACCCGTGTTCTCGTCAGCTCCATGTCGATGGAGAAGATTTTCACAGAGAGAGAAGCATTCAAGAAGGACATCTTCAAGAACATTCAATCTGAGTTGGGACAATTTGGCCTTAGAATCTATAACGCCAACGTGAAAGAACTCAAAGATGCTCCAGGCTCCAACTACTTTGCCTCTCTCAGCAAGAAAGCCCACGAGGGTGCTATTAATCAAGCCCGTATCGATGTAGCAGAGGCTCAACGATTGGGTACTGTTGGAGAGGCTCAGCGTCGGGCAGAACAAGACCGAGAACTCGCCAAGGTTCAAGCCGAGACCGCAGTTCAAAAGACAGAACGTGATAGTGAGAAGGCTCGCGCTGAGGCCACACTTGCGACCCGCAAAACTGTTTACAGCCGTGATGTTAATGTTGCTCAAATCGGTCAGTAATATTTATTTTTATTTTCTGGAGGATCTGTCTCAACGTTTTCCTAATACATTTCTCTAAGAAATCTCCAATACCCTGAAAATTCTGAAGCTTGAAGACCCTGACGCTCGAGTTCTTCCTGAGGATCTCGAAAGAATGGTCATTAAAGTAGCAATTCTAGATATTGAATTACAGATTTTGCAAAGGGAAAAGGAGATCAAGAATCTTCGAGAGAGACTCAATTGGTTTAGGATGAAATAAACTGACGCATTGAACGTTTGAAGAGGCTACACGTGCTACCGAAGTCCGCGACGAGGAACTCCGCCGAGACGTCGAAGTCAAACGTGCTTTCACCGAGCTTGAACGTCTCCGTGCTAGTGATGTTGTCAAGGCGACGATTGCCCGTGAAGCTAAGCAACAAGCTGCTGATGCTAAGAACTACGAAGAGCAAGCCCGCTCAAATGCCGAATACTATAGCCAGCAGAAGATAGCCGAAGCAAAGGCAAACGCTGAACAAAGAGCTGCTGATGCTAAGATGTATAGTGAGAAACAAGCCGCACTTGCAAAGGCCAATACTGAGCAGAAGAGTGCCGATGCCAAAGTCTACAGTGAACAGAAGGCGGCTGATGCCAAGGCATATAAAGAGAAGGCCCGCGCAGAGTTTGAGCTTTACAGCGAGCAGAAAGCTGCCGAAGCAAAGGCCTACAGAATCAAATTGGAAGCTGAAGCTAATTTCATCGCCGAGTCCAGAGCAGCCGAAGCAGCCCTCTTGAGACAGCAAAAGGAGGCAGCTGGTATGAGTGCTATGGCCGTCGCATACGCAGATATGAGCAAGGCTATGGGTGGTCCACAAGGACTCATGCAATACCTCATGATCGAGCGTGGTACTTACCAAGACCTTGCCAAAGCCAACGCCGAGGCCGTTCGTGGTTTGAACCCCAAGATGACGATCTGGAATACAGGTGCACAGGCTGGTGGCAATGGTGAAGGCAGCTCTGCTGAAGCTCAGGGAATCGGTATGGGTGGTATGGATAGCATTCGTAATATGTATCAGATGCTTCCACCACTCATGTCCACTATTCATGAGCAGACTGGGATGACTTTGCCAGAGTGGCAATATGGACGTTTGGGTCCTGTACCTAGAGAGACTCAGGAGGTTGCCAAGGTTAATGGTAAGACCAATGGCGCTAATGGGCATTGATAAGGAAATCACAAGGAGCTTGATATGAGTACTGGGTGTTACAGCGTTGCGAGTAATAAGGCGCCGGTTTGCAGGGACAAGGAGTCATATTTTCATAGCATTGATCGGTAAATCTGTTAGAGATATGTCCATCCTTCAGCGTTTCATTATTCGGAGGTCTCGATCTCCAAGCGTTTTCGTCTATAGTTATAGATTCGGCGGGGTTATCACATGGAGGTACTTGGACAAGCAGTATCCCGGGGGTTCCTTGACACTTCTGGAGTTACCGTGTTTGGAGGATATTTCTGTTTTTGATTCTTGGTTATTCAATGGCCCGTCTTATTAAGATAGTCTTCCCTTAGTCTGTTAATATAATTCGTCACAGTTGGATTCTGAACATGGTTTTCACTCTCGGGTGGGGAGTTCCCATGCTTTTGAAAAGAATGTGAGAAGGAACGACATAATGGATGAAAGCAAGAAAGGGAAGAAGGAGATGGACCACTGTAAATTATTTCATGCAATGTAATGTTGAGTACTTTTATCTTCCTCGTGTCACCCTTCGTATTTGACTTTCTGTGAAAGTCTTGTGATTTGTACTTCGCTCTCAAACTTTATGCGAGAATTCGAAACACTTGGGATAAGTTCATATAACTTTGTGCATTTCCACTCTGAAGCAATCAAAATTCTCCCTACTGCTTAGAAGAATCTTTGATTGCTACCTGTCCCCGACTTCGTCATTGTACAGTGCGCTAGAATATGAAGTTTGCATTTTGCTTCTTGCATCTTTCAATAGAAATTCTCGTCATTCGATGGTACGATTTTTGCATTGTAAATGAACACAGGTGGGCAGAGCTAATTGGACCATCCCCACCTTTGCTGAAAGGGTTCAATTTTTTTTTAGCATCTATATCCATACTAACGCATTCGAAATCACGGGGAAAGGATTTTTCTGCTACTACCATGGGGAAGTTGCCAAGCGTACGGAGTATTGGGGGCTGCTTTCAGTATAGGTCACATCTGATTGGATAAGAGTGATTGGAAGAACCGTTCTTTTTGAGGGAGCTCGTCGTGATTTTCAACATAATCATGCGGTCAGAAAGTATGCAACAATCTACCTAAGTATGGACCACCAATAATCTTGTATCTATCGCCTTCCGGGACGTGCTTGTGAGTAGAGTGTGGCATGCGTTCTGGCCGCACGAGTATAGTTTTGTTTTCTAATGACACGCTGTGTTCCTAGGAGTCTTAAGATATTGTGGTAGCTTTCTTAGAAACCAGGGAATGGTATCGAAGCAGGTGTATCGCTGGTAAAGTGATGTTGTTTAGTGATTTTGGGAAGAGAAGGAGAAGTTCGCAGCATGATTTGCGAGCTTTAATGCAGTAATGTTTCCCCCCTCCAGATTATACCTTTTAGTCTTAGTGTTCTAAACCATGTCATGTTGCAAAAATAGAATTGAGATGAAACTCTTACAGCAGATGGAATCTAAATCAAGACAGGAAAAAGATGTTATAAAGAAAACATGCTTCATAGGCGTCGTTCCACTGGCACCTGCTCAAGAATGGCGTCAACAAAGCTTAATCTACCAGTAAATCATCGTTCTATGATCGCAATCTAACCGCAGTCTGAATCGAGACTGATGTAAGATCTTACAAGACTAGAGCGACTTTTAACCCTATCTTTAGTTGGAAGCAGTATTTCAGCCTCCTTTTACAGTTCGAAGGTTTCAAGTTACTTTTTATCTCGACTCAGTTCTTCAGCTCTTGAACTGTCAACAATGACAGGTAAATTGTTCCACCTGTATCGACATTCCAGAGTTACTCACTGCGTTGTATAATAACGAATCGTCTGTCTTCTCTCTCCGTTTGCTTTTACCCGAATGCACGAAGGGGGGTAAATTGGAAGGGGGTGACTAAGCATATTTTTTCAAATTTACATGGTAAAACTGAATACGAAGTGGAAATATGACGTTTGAAATAGCCGTGAAGCTTGTTGACAGAGCTAAGATGATACCAGCTTTCAATTGGATAACTAACCAACGTATATACCTCATTAGCACGTGATATTACAATGTCTCAAAGAGAAGAGGCTGATACGAGGTATGAGCTCTTATAGCTCCACTTATTAACTGGCTAATAATCCTATAGAAATAACCCCTTCAGTCTACTCTTTCCATCTTTCACCGCTGATTTTCACAGGCAGAACTTCCCCGTCAATGTCCATGCAAGGAAGCGGTGAATATTTAAATTTTAGAGATGTAAATAACTATCGCATACACAGCCCGCTTCGACAGAAATCATTATAGCTAGGAGTAATAAGTGTCCGTTAAAGTCGCAGTCTGTTTTATGAACATATACGAAGCATTGTTCATTAAATGATTTCACATTTAAGAGTCTCAATGCAATGCGGCAGCTTCCTTCATTACCAAAGCACAGTCTTATAGTGCTAAAGCTAAACTGGCTTCGCCACGGCCGGATGTGGATATTCGGTGTTCAGCTAATACTTGCCATGACCTAACCACCAGCGCCGGCAATCCCTTCCGCCCCATATGAATAAAGGTCCATTTTCAACCACATTCCTTCGTGTTCTTCGTATACCACATCACGATTTTTGGTAACAAATAGGCTTAATATTCCCACCTTTTATCCTGCCCAATTCTATGTCCAAACGACGAACTCATACCAAGTCATCAAATGGCTGCACACAATGCAAAAGGAGACGGGTAAAGGTCAGTTTGTCTTGTCTGTTTACTTGCTGAAAATGGTTTCGCTTTTCGCTTTCTGTTCTCCTAAAGCACAATCCCTTCTTGTGTCAGGGTTTCAGTAATCCAGATTGCAGTCCGATAACAAGATGTTTAAGATTTCAGTATTCAAGCAGCACATTCCAGTGGCATAAATTGTTTAAATCATTTGCATAATGAACTGCTTGTAAACATCAAAGTACTTTTGGACATCGAAAGCCGACGTCTAGCCTACCAGTCGGGACTACTGAATATCCTGTTCGGAATCTTCGGATGAAACATTTGACTTGTTGAATTGTTACACCGAGCTGTAGCTGATATACCAATCTCAGTGCGACGAAATACGGCCGACTTGTGCAATTTGTGCAAGACGAGGTGAACCATGCAGTTACCTTTCGCAGCCACCAAACCAGACACAAGGCAGTTTGTCTGCTAGGTTCTCATCTCAGTCTTCACCCACAGCTTCAGAGTTCGAAGATGACAACACTAGAGCTCTAGAGTTAAGATTGATGCATCAGTATTCAACCTCTACATCCATCATTCTTTCTAAAGATTCGAGAGATATAATGTTTTACTGCGATGTTATGGTCCACCACGCAATTGAAAATACTTTTCTGCTTCATGCCATTTTAGCCTCCGCCGCTATTCACATGTCGACTATTGAGACTGACAAATCACAATATTGGGTTGCTACTGCCTTGCAGTATCACAGTCGAGCAATACTTGGTCTCAATGAAGCCTTGCAGAATTATTCATCTGCTTCAGATGCAATATCTCTGTGTTCTCTGACCATGGTTATAAATTCTTTATCGTTGTCGAGAGAGAGGTTGAGGGGGGAAGAAATCGATCCTGTGGCTGAATTAGTCCAAACACGCAAATTACTTCAGGGGCTCTCAGTCTGTTTAGACCAAACAATAGGGGGTAATTTATGGACCGGTTCTTTCGAGGCTTGGAGGGACCAACTGATTCTGAAATCATCCAATCCGAGAAATACGATTCACAGGGATCTTCTCACACATATTGATAACACCAATTCCATTTTTGGACACATGGGCATATTTTTGAGCCAGCACGAGAAATTCCCAGAATATCTATCCAAAATTGAGGAATTCATCCAGTATGTATAGAGGCTATCTAGTCCCAAATATAGGACTTGACTAGGCTTTTTACTGACTTCGAACAACAGGACGATATTGCATAAGACGAACGAAATGACTACGTACATAGCTTCCATTGAAAGTGAACATAAAAATGAATACTTAAACGCTTGTACATCACTTTTCTCGTACATGGAAATTTTTCAGATGGAACAGGGCGCTACCATCATAGCATGGCCACTGGCAGCCAGCGAGTTTTTGGTAACCCTTTTGATAAACGGTGACGACATAGCAATGCTAATATTTATGCATTATGGGGTAGCGCTATATTTATGTAACTTACATAGTTTCTCCAAAGGCGCCGGAAAGCATCTGGTAGAAAAATTATCGCTAGCACTCGAGGCCAAACGTCCAGAATGGATCGAGGTGCTACTTTGGGCAAGGGCCTCTGTTTTACGGGATATGTAGGATTTTAAATCTGTTGCGGAGTCCCTATGTCGCAGGCCTTTCTTACCGTATTTTTGTATTATACCTTTACATTCTTTGGCCATAAGCAAGGCTTAAACTATTCAAAAAGAACTTTCTAGTAACTCGTCGGCCTTCTGCTAAGGTCGAAGATCATGAGCAACAAAGCAATAGAATTTGATGATCGACGTCATCCCTTATTCCCTCGTGCGAACAAACAGCTGCACCCATTTAGCCTCAAGTGTTAATTATGTGCGTTGAAAGTAATTTGATCTTCGTCTCTCAATTATCTCATGTCGATAGCATGTTCACCCCTCTGCCAATGTTAAATCGAGGGATGAAATTTCAATGACAAGTTCTCGTTGAAATCGAGATGATGTTTAGATTAACGGTTCCATAATATGAAATGTATCCTCACAAGTTTTATCCTGAGTCTCATAGCAATCCTTGCCTCTTATTGATGAAATATCCTATTTAATCTTCCAAGTTCAAAATTGCAGAATACGTTATGAGTCAGGACTCGGAACTATCAGCTTCAGGAATCAAAAAGTGAGCAGACGTGTAGATCAAAAAGTTTTTGGTGTACTTGGTTAAATATGATTCTACACTACAGGGTGCATCGTCAGTTTCGACAAGTGGAAAGTTCGCGGGTAGATCGCCAGGAGTGGAGATGATACTTTTTCCAAATTGGGTTTCCTTGTGTTTATATCTTGTAATTGCAAGTTGCATTTTCACACAAGATTAATGCTGTCCAAGTACAATTCAGTAACCAGATGGTTCGGGTTTTTAGATTTGCAAGGTACAAACAAGTGATCTGGTCCGGTTTATAATAAATTCACTCGTAGTCCTGGTTCGTGTCTCGTCGCGTGTCTGTCCTCGAAATTAAACATTGCTAATCTCGTAAAAATAAAAACGAGCCCGTCCCGACACGGTACCAACTCTTAGAATTGGCCATTCAAAGTCTCGAAGAAACTTCCGTTGCATATCTACATTCTCATCTCACAAGCTGTACCCCGACAAGTATGTTCCCGTAATCTAGACCGTCAGAAATGAAGAGTTTGGTTCATGAGCCGGCTCATGTTAAACTCATTGTCTCGAGCATATTTTCACCCGGCACCTAGGATTCAGCCACTCATGGGTTCTTAATGAGTCTGTTGCATATCTGAAAATCCGTGCCACAGATTACATCCTTACAAGTTCATGATTGACGAGGCAGTTCCGAACTCAAGGAATCTGGATTACCAGGAACAATCTAGTTCAAGGGCCAGCTCACATCCAACTCATTAGCTCGAGCACATATTTGACCGGCATCTAGGATTCGACCACTCACAGGTGCCCGAAAGGCTTTTGTTGCATACCTGATATTCCGTGCGTCAGACTATATCCTTACAAGTTTCATAATCGGTTTCCGAACTCAATGAATTTGGCTCATTAGCTAGCTTACTAGCCACAAGTTTGTAGTACAAGTACATCATCAGCCTCTTCGGTACGACCATTCACAGTCTTAGAATCATCATTGTTGTATATCTGATATTCCGTGCGACAGACTATATCCTTACAAGCTTATACTTAACAAGTTAATATTTGAATTTGAGGAATTTAGATTATTAGCTAGTTTGGTAATTTCGAGTATAGAAGTCATTGGTATATTCAATATAGTTACTCATAGTCTTGGACTCGTTATTGTTGTGCATCTTATATCCTATTTTACAAGCTTCATGCCTACAAATTACAGGTGATAGTGTGGAGAACGGGGTTGATGAAAGCGGCAAGCCAGTGATGGAGATCCATCAGTGAAGAGGCAGATTCGAGGTTCTGGTAGTAGAAGAAGGTGCTAGCCTGAACCAGGCATATAATGTATGATTAGATCGATGCCAGAACCTTAAGGGACATGTCTCGTCCAATGGTAACCGTGTTCATTATGATAAAATCCATTTGTCTGTAGTCGCATGTAAATAAGGCTTTCTGTCACATATTGACTACGATCCGGGCTAAGAGAGTGACGAGGAGCGATTTTAATAAGTTGCATTATCAATCCAAAAGCTAATCTTTTTCTATTCACAGAAACCAGATCGAGTAGTGAACAATTTATAAAATCCTGTTTTTGAAGTTTTATGGTCCAATTTCCTAGATCGATGGTAAGTGCAGTCGTCCATTCATAGTTAGGAAGTCACACAATCTCAAGTTTGTAAAGTTAAAATGCTTGCTGTGGTCTCCAGACACTAGAAATAAACTCCCATGCCAATCCCAATCAGAGTTTATTCAGAATTTGAGGTGACTAATTTCATTCCGATAAGATTGAGTATATATTACTAATTTTCCATCGAATAGTCGGGTAGATAGGGTAGAAGTTAAGTAATTAGTCTATTTTAGGGCTGGAATATAGATTACAGAAGAAGGTACTAGCCTGAATAGGCATATAATGTATTATAAGCTCGACGCCAGAGCCCTAAGGGGTATGGCTGGTCCAATGGTAACCATGTTCATTCTTTACAAATACATTTTTCTAGTACCTACGACTGGATTGTGGAATTTAGGGTTTGACTATGGCCTTGATTTTTAGGAAAAGAAACAAAGAATGTGTCAAATTATGAAATTTTAAGTTTCGAAAAAGGTACTTGACTCCTGTCAACTTATTATGACAGTGGCAGAAAGAATACACCAAAATTCGAAGCCAAGTATATTATCGAGCTTTACTATACAACTCATATTCCAGTATCATATATTCAACATAGTGAATTTTATCAATAATCATAGTCTTAAAATCGATGAAATGGAGATCAATTATTCACAATGTAATCTTACACAGAATTACGGTCATCATGAAGAACTTCAGACGATGGAAAATTGGTGACAGGTGGCTATTTTTTTTAATATACCTTACTTGATGTCATTAAATCACTAACGCTAGCGTGATGTGCCAAGTAACTATATCTGTGACATGCCATAGATTAAACGACTTTCGGCACCAGGGCTAAAATCACTTTACCGAGTGAGTTCACCTTACCAAAACGAGTTATATTCTTCCTAAGTATACCTACCTATGGTTGTCGAATCCGCTTGTCACTTATATTCAAAGACACTGATAACTGGCAAAACTTTCCCCAAAATCTCACTAGACTTCTTATCTCTTATCCAGAGATGCAACAATTCTCAAAGGAATTCCCTAGAACCAGACCAAGATTACGCTAATAAAGACGCTCATCATACTAACTCGCTTATCTCTTATCCAGACAAGCAGCAATTCCCAAAATAATCCCTTAGAACCACACCAAGACCATACTAATAGATACACTCATCATACTAGCCCCCTTATCTCTTATCCAGAGAGGCAACAAAATCCCTCTAGATTGAATGTAGAACCATACTAGTCTAACCCTCTGCTCCAATCATAACATCTGTCTCTAGATTCCCCCCTTTACCAATCAAAATTTCTCATTTAATCTTCTCACAGGACTAACTTGATAAGGTAGTATACAAAAATGCAACCAATCTTAAAAGATCCCTCTAGATTGAATCTAGAATCATACTAATCTAGCCCTCCACCTCAATTGTGACTTTTTTCTCTAATTTCCCCTCTCAACTAGTCAAAACCTCCCATTTCCATCTTCTCAGCAGACTAACTTTATGAGGTAGTATCCAGAGATGCAACATATTCACCAAATACTAAGATTCAAGAGTTTCAATATCTCTAGCTTTCTCCTTTTAAGTAATGAAAATCTCCCAAGCCATCTTCTCACGAAGCTAACTTCATGGAGTAATATGCAGAAAAGCAACAAATTCACCAAATATTAAGATTCAAGAGCTTCGATATTTCTAGCTTCCAGCTTCCACCCCTAGCTCATGAACCGGAAGTCCTTGCTCTTAGTCTATTGGATTGAGAGATACTAAGAAGTAATAGATTTATATGCTCTGTTCCTTATAGAGTATTATCCAGATGTGCAACAAAAGTTCGTGGAAATGAGATTCTATGGTGGTGATTTGTAGTCTATTGGTCGCTGAGTGTTCAGCCTATAAAATGTGAGTTCGATGAATAAAGACACGTAATTTTTGAGTTGGACATCATGGAGATACTGTTGGTTAGGAAACCGATTTTTCTACAGCTACTTTTTAGTGGGAAATGAAAAGAAGTAATAACGTAGGAAGACAGAAGGAAGTTTGAATTTCATTTTTTTTTTGGTTGGAGACTCGGGTCGTACTTACTCATCAAGTAATAGGGTTCCTGACATTGATTATCTTCTCCAAAACTCTACCCTCCTCTCCTACCTCATTCTCTCGTTTCCTCCCTTGCTTGATTCCAATTTCTCAGTATCTCCAGTCTATTAATCAATCACCAAGCTGACTAACTCAATCCATCCATCCAATCAATCAACCATACTTCTACATATCTTTCACCCAAAGGAGCAGGAACTCATCTCTCATCTCTCACCAGCCTAAGTGCTATCAGATATGAAAGTATATCTCCTTCTCCATCCCTTCTACCAAGAAACCTTAAACTTAAAAAGATTCCCCCTACTCTGCAGAACAAACTCTACAAACTCGATCTTCAAATAAGCAAGCCGACACGACCACACCAACAATCCCACCAATTCGAAACAGGTTAGGATGCCCCCATGAGATTCCATCCACAGATACGCAATAAAGCGATACTATTCCCTCCCAGATATAAGTTGATTATAACAAAAATACTACTCGCACTTACGCAAACTAGCGAGAGAGAAACCAGTACAGTCTTAGATACTTGGTTCCACACACCGATCACCCACTTATCAGGATACCCTCATAAAAACATAAATATAGATGTGCAACAGAACTTTTGCTCCCCATTTTCCTCCTTTAAGTGGATAAGTTCTGCGTCGTATCAAAGCCCTAAATCTCAAGTGCTGGATGCTGGAACTTAAAATTGAGCATTTTTCTTGAAAGACTCCGGACTCGGAAGTCGATCCCTTGAATTTTTCAGTAGAGGTGGGCTAGTCCAGAGAAACTCGAATTAGGACCGAGGTGATACCTCCATTATGGTTTTCTTGACACGCAGATAGGATAGTAATGATCATCTAAACTCATACCAAACAAATCCAACGTACTTTTCTCCTCTTCCCGTCACCACACTCATCAAGCAATCCCAATCACCATCACCATCCCCATCCAAAAAAATAATCAAATCCACCATCATCATTATCATCATCATACAAACCAACCCTACAATTACGCCATAAAAAGATTTGACAAGATGTAAAAATAATTTCATTCCCCGTACTAGCCACAGTCTCCCAACTAGCAATACCTACCTAGCTAGACACAATTGTATTTTAGCACTGACCCTCACCCATCGAAAATTTACGCTTCAGGATTTGTGGCTGAAATACAGTCATGCAACAGTGAAGAACTTTGATGACTATCAAGCCACACAAGATGAAACAAGCTTGGTTGCCTGCTTCTAGTGCACTAACCTTGGAAGCTCTAGAGGTCAGTGTTCGAACCATGGAGTGCTGGTACTACCTTGGCACCACGAAAGTTTGAAAAGTAAAAATTATAGATACATGGGTAATAAGTAAGCATAATCAAATTAAGAAATGGCATATAGGGGATAAAGAAAAAATATTGCATATTATTATCAACCTAACTTATTTTGTCATCTCAAGCCACTCCATCCTATCCACAATTTCTCCGCCCCCTTTTCGATTCATCTTTTATCCCTCCTTCACTCCACCCCCGGAACCTCCATAACCCCCCTACCAAAAAACTCCGCCACCATCCCAAACTTATCTCCACTTCTACCAAGCATATCCAAAAACAAATCATGCCTTTCAGCCGTCTCATCCTGACCTCTCCTGATCGCCTTAATCGTGTCATTTTCCTTTTTACATGTTGGACAGTCTCCTTCCACATTGCCCTCGTCATCATTTTTAAGACATCTTTGATGGAAACTATGTTTACAAAGAAAATGGACCGTGGGAAGATCTAGTTGTGTGCCACAGAAAGAACAGCGTGTGGCGTTGAAAGTTTGAGGCTTAGTCGAGAGTTCGTTGATTTCTTGACGTTTAGTTTCCGTATCTGTACGATAAGAGGTGATCGTACGACGATTGGTGGCTATTTCTTCGCGTTCACGTTCGATGGTTTGTTGAAGGTAGGATTTCACCATACCCATGGTCGCTACTGCGTTGGTACTCAATGTTTGTATCACTTGCAGAGGTGCCATAAGTCCATCAGTGTCAATCTTTTCCAACACTGCGTCCAGTTCATCTCCGGCTTCTTCGAGAATTCTTGGGTCTGATGTGAAATATGCAAGAGCTGCTGGATATAATTGAGGCTCTTCTGGGCCATACTTTCGTAAAGCTTTGATAGCACCGCGAGTGTCCTTTGCAGCAGCATATGATCGGAAGATATCAAAACGTAAACCAGCTTGCTCACGAACAAGCGTAGTACCATCTTTGAAATCAGAAAGATGGGAAAGCAAAAGTACGTTGGAAATATCAATGGGAATATCTTCACCCTCGATGAGTTTTTTCGCTTTACTTTCCCATTCTTCACGATCACGTCCATTCTTTTCGTTTGATTTATGTAGGTACATCTCAAACAGAGTTGTATACAGATCAATCTTATCACGTTCTTTCAAGCCCGGCTCTTTGAGACATGCTTCCAAGAATACTATAAATTCCTCAGGATGATCCACGAAAGAAGAGAACGCAGTCCTTGGTTGCGGCGGGTTATAAGCCGGCGGCGGTGGTTCCAGATCTTCAATTACTTGACCATCAGCCGGTGGAGCATTAACATTGCTTACAGTGGCAGGTGAGGAAATAGTCGAATTATTCATAAAAGGGAGTGGAATCAAATCCCTCATGTTTGCAACAGCATTGACAGCGGCACCCGCGGCACCAGCCGCATACCCAGCATGCTGCACAGGGGCTTCTGAAGTAATAACAACGTCTTTCATTGGCCTGTAGCTTCCTGTGTAGTAGTCAATAAAGACCTGAGTTGTGTCTTTCGGACAATGCCCCAAAAGAACTCTGGCATATTTCATAAGAATTGGATAAGCCTATCAATGGAGTCAGTATATCTTGTAGTCATGACATGGATGACTTACAGCATCAGGATCTAATCGCCAAATATATTGTAGAGCTTCCGGGTATCGTTTCGAGTCTTCTATCAGAATATCCACTACTAACTCATGTTCACCATGCTTTTTCGCAAGGTAGGCAGCTTGTTCATAGTAACCACCTTGTCTGCACATTGTAATGGCGGTTTCGAGGTCAAATTTCAGATCACCTGGAGATTTGATGAACTTCTCCAATTTATCAATATCTTTTAATTTGGCATAGCAATTCAGAAGTAAAGTAGTATGATCAGCTGTTGCTTTGTGATGTTCATGAAGCTCTTCGAGATATTCAATCAGATTATGGATGCGTTGAGTATCAAGATACTAAGTAAATTAGCCACAGCCTCACAAAAATTCCCAAGTGCGACATACTTTTCGGATAACTTGTGATGGTTCAGTGCTATCAATAGCTTTTAGATATTGTTGCATGGCGCCATCGTAGTCTCCTTTTTGATATAAGAAGTCCCCCGATTTTCTGAAAATCATGTTTTGCTGCTTAGAGTCCATACCAGCCTTTTGAGCCAGATTGATTGCGTGAACGTAGAGATTTCTTTGGTACAGAGTCTCAAGTCTCTGTTGTAACGGCTTCTCATGATAACGATGTATCTATTATATTGTTAGCTTCGATCAAGATATTGACCAATACTACCAACCTTCCCATCTTGTGTCAACGTAAATAAATCGCCCCAAATCATAAACAAGTCTTTGACTTGCGAAACTAATGACTCCGAGTGGGCCACAAATTTTAGATCTGTATCCAATAAGGTGAATGTCGACGTGTTGAATAAATCATCTGCATGAGCCCCACCAAATCGCCGAATGGCACTGGATTTCGTCGCACTTGATGTTGCGGGGGGAGAGACTATCGCAACATAATCCCCATAAACTGCTACCAAGCTTTTTGGGCCATCATAACCATAACACGAATTTCGACCGTCGACTCTATAGTAATAGATAGCATCATCTCGGACGACTAATATATCACTATTCTTTTTATCCACTGTCATGCATCCCACACCACACCCAGAATCTTCGACCGGCCTAGCTGATTGATTTTGCGCTCTTCCTGAAATGACGAGCTTCACAAGACGTGAAGTCGTGGCGATGTACAAATTAACGAGTCGTTCTTCTTCTCGAAATGAAAGTCCAGTAATCGGTTCCTCGGATTCGTGAACTGTTCTTTGCTTCGCTCCCCTATCATGGATCAAATCCCCTCTTATAACGGTCACTGCACCATTCCCGAATCCCACAGCCAATTGTGAAAGATCGTCCATTGCGGTAAATGCAGATATCTGGTTTGAATTAGCGATCGATCCACATCTGCGGAGATGCCACTGACAGGAAATTGTTTCCGGCCATTTTGGATACTCAAACTCGATTGACATGTCGGTAAGCCCGTCTTCTTCACAGGTTTGTCCAATGCCCATACTTTCAGAATCGGTTCGTTTGATAAATCTTCCTAAAATACATCAGTGCCTGATGTTGTATCACCATACGTTGACACGCACAGCTATTGTAACCAGCAACGATGTGCCTTCCACTTGTTTCATATGAGTTATCGACCCAACATCGTGTGCTTGGAATGTTCGCAAGATCTTAAAATTTGAGGATAAGATTCGCACAATGCCATCATAGCTCCCTATGAAGAGGTTCTCGGAACCGGAGCATACGCAGCTTATTTCGTTGTTCTCGAAGAAGGATTTACTCTCGTCATCCGGCGGTTTGACTTGGCTGACCTCGAAGAAATCGAACGTTTTCCACTGCACTTTGTTAGTGTTGTTTGTATCATATGGAAGAATTGAACCTACAGAAGTTAAAGCCATGTTAATATTTCATCGCGTTCATAGCGGATTGTAGCAGTTGAATGTACAGAATAGCTTCGGTGAACACAAGGCTGGCCAGGGTGAGCTCAAGGCTAGTGCAGGCCGCCATCGGTGCACGGACATTTAATGTATGCATGTTTGTTTACATGTGGAAGGGACAACACCTCAATTTGCGTCTCATACCAGCTTTCTTACCAATCACACGGATATTCTTGTCTGCACGATTAGCTAAAGTGAAAAGGGGGGATGATTCAAAAGTCACGTTCTATTAACTATTGGAAGACAAGCTTCCAATTTCTCTCCCCAAAAGGAGAGTCTTGATAGATTAGAAATACATCAAATATACACCGCTACGTCCAGCCTAATGGTCAAGGGGAACCGTACTAAGTCTTCCATTGATTTCGTCTCCTCTCCCTCTCCCACCTTTCTTGCAATTCTATCCTTGCCATATCTTCATCGTCCCTGCAATCTGCACATAGTTGATATCTGGAGGTAGAAGTATAGGTTTGTGGCATGCAGCCATATCTATGGACAAAACCGAGTCCGCCCTCAGAAGTCTCGTCATCAGGATAACCTGTAGCTGCGTTGGCTAGGTCCAACTCCTCTATCCAAAGATCCGCCTCTGCCTTTGCCATTGCTTCAAACTTCGCAATCCTTGCTTCATTTCTCCGAGTTCTCTCCTCTTCGTTCACTTCTCTTTCAGCCTCCTGCTCCAATTTCATATGCGCTTGAATTGTTTCCGAGGATCTACTTCCACGAAAGCATGTCGCAGACCTCAAATTTCTATTCCATTGCTTCTCATTCTCAACTTCTTGTGTCTTTTCAAGTTCTTCTCGAATCCAAGTTCGTATTGCCTCGTCGAAATCCTTTCTCTCCTTATCCCACGGCGTTCCTCGCTTCCTCTCAATCCTCCCACGAGCGCTCTCGCGACTTCGTACTCTGTTCTCCCTATGTCTATTCTCGTTCATTTCGTGTTCCCTCCATGATCTATCTCATTCAGCACTTTCACGATCTTCTTCTTTCTTCTCCAGTCTGTATCTCTCTTTATCCTCCGGTGTTCTACTTAATAACTATCTTTCTAAATTACGCTTCTTTTGAGAGCTTGTCAAAAGTACAATTCGTCGGGTGCATAATCGGGCTGGCTGCTACGTTCCTTCTAACTTGTATGGCATGACGAACTAATATTTGCTGATTCAAGCGTAATGGCACGTAGGACTGACTGTTTGAGTTGGCGTATTCTGTTATTTCTCAACGTGTGTTCGAAGTTTGTGTCTGTCTATTTATGTCGTGTTAACAAGCATATACAAATCGAAACGGCTGATCATTTTTGAATTGAACTATGACTCGCCAAGAAGAACCTAGCGTTCGCGAGGATACTAATTTCTAGAAATAGTTTAGGATCGTCTTGTAGAATCGAGTGGTGGTGGTGCTGTCTAGGGGATCGAACGAACGAATGGATTGGAATAGGATAACTCAAGACTTGTGAGTAAAGATTGCGAACTGCGAAATGCTTGTGGTGAGAACGTTTGATATGTATGTTATCGCTCCAGCTCCGGATATTTCCCCTGGACCAGTGATTGGAAAAAGAGAATTAAGAAGGGATGTGAAGGACTTGAGCAAAAGGTAGTGCGTCCGAATATGTGATTCGACAGGTATTCTCGGAATGAACAGACATCCATGCTATCCACGGGTTCGCTGGTGAATATTGTGCGATCAAGTCTTGTAGTAACATATGCCTCTGTGATTTAAAAAACATCAATGTCTTGTCATATTACTATAATCCCGGTATCTGGTGGTCTAGACTCTATGAACTTCGCTATCTTGCCTCTACACTGTTACATCATTATAGCCATAGGTGCACATCAGATATCTGGAGAGATAAGTGTAGATTGACTGAGGAGCCCCATGCATTCAAGAGACCGAGCGATCATATATTTGGAGTTAATGGAGTATAAGTGCAACCTTCTATCCTAATACTATCTGACTTCATCCAGTACCATACAAGACTAGAATGATCACCTGTGCAGACCTTACATCCTGCCACTGATTCACGATCCCATCACACACTATCTTTCACACCTAGCTCGTGAATTATTCACCCACAAACCTTTCTTATGATTTCGCCACCTAATTATGATCCATACATCACGACTATCATATCATTTTCGCCAATTTTGCTGCCCCTGCATCTGCCATTATAACATACACATGCTCTTCCAAGCTTCCAATCCACCGACCCGCTCATCCTTTCTTCAATAAAACAACCACCCTTTCCTCGTTTCCTTCCATTGCCTTCCCCAACTCATTTCCCCATCCCTCATCCTCAACACAAAACCCCAAGAACCACCATTATCCCTACCCTCCCAATCATACATTCCAGGATCTCACTTTCTATAAAACCAACCACACACCTCGAGCATCACAACTTTCCATCGTCAAAACGCGCGAAAAGAAGGTTCCTATTATATGATATCACGTACCGGAAGCTGTCACGAATCCAGCCTTGCTCCTCTCCTCTTGTGCCATGCACTAACATACCCTCCTCGAATACCACAAAATCCCCTCAACCAACCCCCTCTCCCTAACCTCAACCCCTCAACCTCCATCCAAAATCTCCTTTCCTCCCATAAATCCCCAATCCTCCAAAACTCCCCTCATCAAACCACATATCCCAGCACATCTCAAACCACCTTGGACCCCCAACCCACAAACTCTCTTCCTTCCCTTCTCCTCTCCCACTTCGTCTCTTCCCTCTCCCGCTTCCCCTGCTCCATCCTCCATCCTCCACCCATCTCCCCAAGATCTCAACACACACCACACAGCCTTAAAACTAAAACCAAAACCCCACACTCTCACACAAATCCAAATCCAAACTCAAATCCAAATCCAAACACCAACACCAACTCATCTCTTCAACTCCTACAAAAAACACGTCGAATCAAATTCCCGATTTCCGATCCAAAAATACACTACTTTAGTATAATACAACATCATCTCTTACTCTCAATCCCAGCATCTCTCACCCTTACCACCCTCATCATCTCTCGTCCCCTCTTCCTGTCAAGGCACAAAATCTCCACTTCAATCCCACACACGCCACACACCACAAAACCCATCCCCCTATTCATCGCATGAAATACCGACGTATACCACCTCCATACAGTCACACGTCCACATCAGAGAAGCACACACATACCAACACCTAGTACCTACAGATACGATACGTGAATTTCTTAACCCAGCGCCTCCTACCAAGAATGATCGTCACGGATGAACAATTGGGTGTGCTATAGTCGTATGTAAGATCTTACATACCAGGAACTTACATGTCCAAAACTTAATTTTGGAATTCATTCAAAGTGTTGCACAGTGTTGCAGAAAGGACATAGTCTACGATTCAAAGATATTGTAGTCATGTGTACAGCCAATGTATTGATTTCATCTAGGTAGTTTATAATCTGGATTACACACATTGAAAAAAAAAGCTCCCAAGGCAAGAATGCTGCAAGGAAAAACGTCCATCCTTGTGACGCTATTGCTCAAATACAATTTGAAAGGTGAGCGACCCATCCTCGCTCTCATCATAAAACCATTATTTGTAGAACTCGTTGGTCATCTCTCTACTTCACTCTTATGCCCCAACCACCCCACCCATCTGTAGAAAAGAAACCCCAGCTAGAAAATCGCAGAAAGAAAAGCATGAGGAAGTAGCAATAATACAATCGACGTAAGCGTAAAGAGGGAAGTTGGTGCAGGGTGTGGAAGTATTCTCAATATGGTGCTTCATTCTTGTAAATATCTCTACAGACCGTTGAGAACGTTTTTACTGCAATATGATTAGCATGCATGCTATGATTCAATTGAAGAGACAATGACACCTACCAAGATCTCGTCATCCATGTTTGCGTCTCCATTGGTAGTTGCCTCAACAGCAGCATTTGTAGCTTGAGCATCGGTGCCAGTCTCTGCAGTCGCGGCGTTTCCGCTCTCCCAGTAATCTGCCATCTCCAAATCAAGTTCTTCAGCGGTCTTCTTTTTAGCTGGGCGAGCAGTGGTGGCACCGGCACCACCGCGGGAGCCTCTCTTTCCTCCTCTCTTGCCAGCTTGATCCTTGCTGTTTGCCTTGTTTGGTACAGCAGACTTTGGTTGCGATTTTGGCATGCTAGTAATTCGATCCGTAAGTCTCTTAGCAAGCTTCTCCTCCATAATGCTGGCGGCCTGGGCATCAACGAGAAGTTGAACCTATTGATGGTAAGTGAATGAACTTAAGTGCGATAACGAGTAGTAGAATTTACCCTCAATGATCTGTTGTCAACCTTGACACCATTGAGCTTAGATACAGCAGCGGCAGCATCACCTGGGCGATGGAAGGTGATATTGGCTTCGCCACGGCTAGCTCCGTTTGGACCATAAACTAGTTGAACGATCTTGGTGTGCAATTTTGCTTCGTGAAAGTATTCCTAATCATTGAAAACACATGGTGTTAGTTACTGAGAAAGAGGCACGGCAGGAACTTTCTTCGAAGTCGGCAGTCCACATAGAAAAAGGGCATTCGCGATGTTCCAAAAGGATTTCCGTTCCGAAACCTCCATGGAAAACAGCCAGCGAGCGAGCGATCAGCGTTAGTGATACTATCAGTATGCTTATTTAAAGAACAAATTCAACCAACTCGCACTGATGAACAGTCAACATGCTCAATCGGTAATATTGATCGTCGTATCCAACCGATGCGTCTCTGTGTAAGAGGTGTTCAGGTGCAACACGTCGAAGAATCATAAATTCCATAACTCATAAACACAAGATAGGTGCGACTGCTTCTCCATGAAATGACGAACACGTTCTTGGAACAAAGGCCCAAAAAGATGAATGCTGTGCTGTGCTATGCTGTGTTTGCTCAACCACTCTGCTCGCTGGATCTTTCTGTCTTGGCTTAACCCCTCTGAACTCTCTCCATTATTCTTGCCATGCAATGGCATGCCAGTCATAAAATTTACACCATCGTTCGTCTGCGCCAAGTTCGAAATCAGGAGCTTGCCAGGCAACCTGAAGAATTATTGGTCTTATGCAATCTGACGAGCTTGACTTCAATCCTACCAATGCATCAAGCGATTTGCGAGCAAAGGTATGAAGAAAGACTTTGTGATGGGTAATAGGGATGGGTCCTCGTATAGTCAAGGCCTTAGCCACTTCGACGAATCAAGAAGAGGCGTATAAAAATATCGATAAAAGTTCCTTCAAGGCCATAGACCTCAACGGCAACATACCTTAATCTGTTGTTCTGTCACATCATATGGCTGACGTAAAAGTCGTTAGCAATCGACCCTCGAGTAAGATGTGTCGAGATAGACATACCAAGTTGCTAACCACAATACGAGATGGGGCATTTCCTCCCGAGGGGCCAGCTGGAGCAGGCTTTACTGCACCCTTGACTGGCTTCTTGCTCTTGGATACACCTCCGACTGGAGCTGCAGTGGCGTTGCGACCACCTGGAGCACGTCCACCACGACGACTGCCTCCACGTCCACCACGTCCAGTGCCTGATGCTCTTTGAGTAGCAAGGATCTCATCGAGAGATTGACCGAGTTTATCAGAAGACATTGTGAAGCTTTTTGGGTTGGGAAGTGAGAGATTGGCTGATTATGGTTCGTAACGTTAGGTTCAAGTAATAGAGAGAAAGTATTGACCGAGTATGAATTGATCAATAATTTTCGAAGATGGGAAAGAAGCTAGCTGACTTTGAATTCTGATGCGCTGAAATGCGTTCTACGAGGATCAGGCTTTGGCTGAAGACGCGCCTGAAGGTGTTGTTATTATGGCAAGGGTAATTTGCGATTATCCAAAGCTGGATAGAGTCGCAAATCAATGGAGTTGACTTCTTTGAAGAATTTGTAGATTTTGAAAGTTATGAATAGAAAGGTATTGAAGATCGAGTTGTTGATGGATTATGTCGAAAGTGTCTGAAGTATTTGTTTGTTCTTGAAAGGAGGTGGAAGGAGGGAGAGATGAGTTTACTTTGCGACACGATTTGACGCTAGTACGAGGTTGAGTCATCATTTCTTCCAACACATGACTTATTTAACCCATTTCAGCTTAGATCAAGTAGCGTAGCTTCCAATATGTGCCCAAAGTGAATTCTTTCTACCAGAACCTTTGGATGATTTTCTTGGATCACGATTACACGTATGACTTTGAAGTTTGATTCCATTCGATTCGATACGTCAGGATCACTCATGTACTGGTAGGGCTACTTGGTAATCAATAGACAGATACATTGTTACAGTATAGGTGGGTATGGTATGTGCATCGTAGGAAGTTCTTCATATCTTCATACATCGTACATCAAGATGAATATAGTACAGCGAAATTGGGACTGGTCAAAATGGATTTCGATGCTATTCTCTCAAATATTCTGTCCCTTGTTTATATCGCAATCTCCTCAAATTACTACTCGGCTTCCTACTTGATCGACCAATTCTCCAGTCCAGTCACCAGAACGATCCTTGATTCATAATTGAAATTCATATAATAAATACAGGGCGCAAGATTGCAGCTCAGCACAATCTTGTAATATGTTCGATACATTGACTCTATGAGTAGGAGGATCAAGGTATGAAAAGAAACGCCCAAGAGTTTTCCGCATGGTTTTCCACGTAGCTTTCTAGCAACATCTGTCCAGCGATCCGCCATCAGAACTCCAGAACCCAGAAAGTACAAATGCCCAGAGGATTGTCGAAATATGTCGTACAGTCACCTCTCTGTCCCAGCTTCCCTATGGCCACATATATCCTGCTTCATGGTAAAAGCAGTCATCCTCTCAACTCAAAACTATCCTTTCCAATCATCTTCCTGCCACGTTTGCTTTGCTGTCTTGAGATGTGGAAGTGGAGCTAACTTTGCTGTCTGATTTGGGCTCTTCTACAGAGTTGATTTCGAGAATGTGGTAAAGGACAATTAAAAGCATTGCGGCTGAGCCGAGGAATATGGCGAGGCGGTAAAGTTCATCGTCGGAAATCATCTTGAATAATTGTTATTCGAATTGCGATTTGAAGAGAGTATTGAAGGAGGCCACGTAAGGTCTTTGAGAGAGAGACGATGAGTAGACTAAATAACCATTAGAATTTCTCTCCTTCCAATCAACAAACAGAAGATTTCCAAGGAAACATACCACGAAGCCTCGATATCTATATCAATTGTACTTAATTGTGATTGACTTTGGGTTTGTTGAGTCAACCAAGTCAAATAGATTGTGTCGCAACAGCTTCGCGGCTCCCATGTAATAAGGCCAGCTTGATGGAGCCAAAGTCAAAGCTTCACTCCCCTACTAGCCCCATTCGCTAAAGTAGCCATTAAATTTTAACCCCACCAAGATCAATCAAGTCCTTGATTATGATGGTTTTGATTTGAATTTCATCACCAGTCTAAAAAATACTACTTATTTCTTTAGTCACACATCAGGGGAATACAAACACAGTCTTTTCCGCACATCGAAACCCTTTCATTGAACCTGGTGCGTACCTGACCATCGACTGAATCAGTCATTTATACAATACACAGAGTTTTGATCATCAACAATCCGACAAAATGCCACCAAAGAAGGGAAAAGGCCAACCGGATCAGCCTAAAAAGGCGCCGACCACAGTGGCAGACAAGACTTTTGGAATGAAAAACAAGAAGGGAGCCCAGGCGCAAAAACAAATCGAGCGAATGCAAACTTCGTATAAAGCTGGAGGCACTCCCGATGAAAAGAAACGGCAAGCCGAAAAAGAACAACGAGAACGAGAAAAGATAGCATCAGAAGCAGCGAAGAAAGAGGCAGCTGAATTATTCAAGCCTGTACAAGTTCAAAAAGTCCCCTTTGGCGTCGATCCCAAAACAGTTCTCTGTCAATTTTACAAGAAGGGCCATTGTGAGAAGGGTAGGAAGTGTAAATTCTCGCACGACCTTAACATTGAGCGCAAATCGACAAAAATTGATCTTGCGCAAGATCCCAGAGAGGCAGAAGCAGAGAAGAGAAAGGAAGAAACTTCAGACGATTGGGACGAAGAGAAATTGCGCTCCGTTGTATTATCGAAGAAAGGAAATCAAAAGACTACAACAGAGAAAGTTTGCAAATTCTTCATCGATGCTGTGGAGGAGGGAAAATATGGTTGGTTTTGGACATGTCCAAATGGAGGGGACAAGTGTATGTACCAACATAAATTACCACCAGGGTATGTCACATCACTTCATTCAACTACTTGTGCAGCTACTGACCCCTACACAGATTTGTCCTTAAAACCAAGGAACAACGTGCTGCAGAAAAGGCTCTTATGGATAAATCACCTCTAAAGACACTTACACTTGAGGATTTCCTTGAGTCTGAACGACACAAGCTTACTGGCACATTAACACCAGTTACGCCAGAGACATTTGCTAAATGGAAAGCCGAGCGTTTGGACAAGAAGGCTGGTGAAGAACAAGCTAGACTTGCCAAAGAAGCTACTGGTCGTGCTATGTTCGAGAAGGGAGATTGGGAAGCCAGTGGAGATGAGGATGAAGGCGATGATAATGAGGATGATGCATGGAATATGGAGAGAATGCGACGAGAGACTGAGGCATTGCGTGAGAAGAAGGAGCAAGAGCGATTAGCCAACATGTATGGCGGAGCAGTCCCAAGTAGTAACGAAGTCGCACCTCAGATCGTCGAACCTGTAGCAAACGAGGAGGGGGAAGCCTCCTAATCAATTCAAGATACACGACATAAAAAGTCATTACTTGAAATCAATCTTTGAATTTTAGCGTCATTCGAGATGGGAATGTGCAATTGGATCATGGGATTTACGTTGGGCATTTTGTTTTCGTCGAGAACAGTCTTCAAAATTGAGGTTCATGGGACACCACTGTACACACCGCATCTTACCACCACTACAAGAATCAATTCTTGCAAGGATTGGCATCTGCAGCCACATGAGAGTTCACTCTAAAAGAGAATCAATCATCACTGTTCTAGCTAGTCGTGATATTTCCAGCACCACGTGTGATGGGTAGGTGGAGTCGATACAGGGAGACATTAATTCATGTACACTCAGATTTGCACTCCTTATTCAAAAAAACTTCGCCTCCTGTTCGACTTCTTGCCGACTGTTTCCATTCATCGCCCAATTCCTCCGAGTCCCAATCTCACCAATCACTTCATCATTTCATATTTCCAAGTAACTTATCCAAAGCTTCTTCTTCCCGGCCTAACAACAACTCTCTCCTCTCCCGTCATTCTCACTATATCAATTGTTAATTACATTTCGAATACCCAACGAAGCTATTCATGTTCAAGGATATAAGCTTACCCCTTTTCTACTTGTGTAGCGCCAGAGCCTTCCAGCATATCACGCGTGAACATTCCGAATCCCATTATTGCACCTAGTAGGATGCAGATTATGATATATCCTTCTTCAATTAGTATGCGCTCTGCGAGTAAGGAGTTTCGGTAGAATGAGATTGGATGGATGGAATGGATGAGATAGTTAATAGTCTTACCGTTACTATACATCCACATCATCATCACCGTATAAGAAATCGCAAACTGCACTCCATGAATCCCCGCTCTTAAAACTTGCTCCCAGACCTCGACGGAAATCCGTGGAATGAGCATCAACTTCCACTCTAAGATTCCAGCTCTATCCGCTGGCTTGGAATTCCCATTGTGTCCGAGGAGAAGCTTGTCCTCTCCGTCTTCATCTGCTGTTTCAAGGGACTTCTGCTGTGCACGATGTGTGTTCTTGGAGCGCAGATACCGATCGTAGGTACGTTGATAACGACGGGTTGTTTCGAGAATTATGGGCAGAAGGAAGGAAAAGAGACAGACGAGGAGGAATTGGATGGATGTATGGACTTGGAGGGAAGGGTGCAGGTAACAGGTTGATGTGGTGTGGAAGTTGAGAAGCATCTAGGGTAGACTGGTTTAGTATGGGGGTTGGCCGTTTGGAGTTGGGGAATATATAAATGGTATGGAGATATTAAGGAGATAAGGGGGAACTCACGGACATTTTGCACGGGGCATGGGATAGAGAAGTGTTCGCTGCGCTGGATGACATGTCCATGTCCATACCCATACTCATGTCCATATCCTTATCCATATCCATATTCATATCCATTCCAATTTTCTCAATCGCCTTGATAACCTGACTTAAACCTCTACCTATTCTATTATATCAGAACGCAAAGTATATCAAAGAAATCAGGAGCAGATTTATGCAAGATATGGTATTATACTTCCCCTCTCATTTTCAACCCATCCCTTTCCATGATCGTCAGTCAAGATTTCCTCCATACCTTACTACTTACATACATACTGCTCAAATACGCTCAAACACAGCAAACCCATATATAACTATCAAATAAATCGAGGTCTAGTGTCTCAAATTTCTAGATTTCGATTAATCAGTGCGAGTTGTGTCATGTGGCAACATAGACTGAAATGAAAATCTCATATCCGCTCTAAAACTATCGATTAAGCATTTATTTATTAGTCCTACATACTTACATATCTATTCACAACATCTCAACCCTCAAATGGGAATTCCCCCAATCGATAATAATGCGCGCATATTCGCGCAGGGAAAGTTGCGCTAATGTGCTCACTTTTTGTGGTGTGCTTGGCGGCATATTGGGGTATGGGATGGGTAGCTAGGAGCTGGTAGATTATGTTGGGGGGACACTGGACTTGACTTGTTGGTATGAAGGTGATGGATGAGATGGTTTGGTGAGATGAGGGTAGTTGAGGGAGTTGAGAAGGTTTCTTACTAAGCATGCTGTGGTTTTGGAGAGCAGGTGAGGATGTAGGTATGTGTGTCTATGTTGCTTGGGCTATGTGTGGAATTTTGGATGAGTGTTGTATTTATAGGTTTTCTTATCGGAATTGGTGTTGGTTGAAGTATAGGGAATTGGTGATTGGAGATTTATTAACTGGATTGGCTGCACTTTGTTGTTCTTTCTAGTGACAAATGATACTTGAATCTATCTATTCTCCGCAAAAGATCTCATTTAGCTCACGAACATCGTCCATGACTATCATCACTATTAGCTCCCAATCTATACCTATTAAAACACAACTCCCTATCCTCGAACATTACCGCACCCAATCAACATGCCCATCATCGACTCCAAAAAATACTCCTGGTATCGTGTCCCCATTTCTTCTTTTGCTTCTCTCATTTTGCTCTCCCACCTCTGGCTCCTCTGAAATTATCTCCCTACTCATCCCCCATTTACCTTCCTTCAACTAACCCCAAGAACCCACAGCGAATCATGTATCCGCGGGCACAGAGCAACAACATGTACGCATGCCAATCGACTACTGGTTTTAGTACGGAAGCCAGGACGTCCTATGCAGAATTGTGCGCATGAATTTAGAGGATGTGTTTGTGGGAGATTAGGGGGAGTGGGGGATTGGGGCGTGGATAGTGAGTTATTATTTTTGTTATGGAGGGTGGGAGAAGGGTGGATTGATGAGGTTCTGGGACGGGATATGAAGCTAATGTGTAAGAGTAAGGACCCAGAGATATGTTGAAGTCGACTGGCTGTGATGTGAGAGGAAGTTTTAATGTTAATGGTATTATGGGATCGGAAATGTCTCGAGGAAATGTCTCCAAGACGGAGAGCAAAAAGAAGGGGAGGAAAGTGAAGAAAGGTGGAATAGGTGATGCACAGAAGAACAAAGTCAAGAAAAGAGCCAAATATCCCACAACACCATCACGAGAAGAACCTCATCTCTATCCCCGAAATTCCCAGTGTCGGATCAGCGAGTTGTGCTAGAGAACAGCAGCTAAACTGAACCGGAATTTATCCTCGACCCAACACACACAGAAATATTCATCTCCAGCTCTATATCCATACCCGCTGTATCGAACTTCCTCCCTCCTATCACAACACTGATTCCTCGAGTACAGGATCATGCATTGCTTGCTCCTCAGACGACGTATATCGATCGTTTACCGAGCTGTATCTTCTACAATCAACAACAAAATGATCAGACCAATGTTAAAACATATTTGTGAAGTCCATTCTCGCAACATCACCGAATAAGATTCCCAAGCAATGCTAACTGAACAACATCGATTCCTTTCAAGGATAGTATCACAAAAGAGGAAATGAGGATGAGATACGAAACTTATGTACCGAAGCTAGGAGTATCGTCTGACTGGAAGTTCTCAGGAAAAATGTGAAGGTGCTAGAGTGTTAGTCCATTCGTAGTTAAAGTTGAACTCTTGTCACGCCCCACGACACCACTAGCGAGTGTTTAGGGTTACAAATGTTCTCAGTCTTACAATCAACCTCTACGGTAGAATTTTTGTTGTCAGGGTCATCAGATACCTGATAAAGTTGAAATTACGTTTATATTTCGCTATCTAATTCCGCTGAGTATGCTGTTGGGGCAAAAAAGAATACACAAAACACCCACACGCTTATACAAGTCGATTGACATTCTGAAATGGAGTACCTGACATCTCTGAGTTCTCCTGTAATCTCCTCTCCCATCTAATATCAGCCCTACAATCCTCGCAGACCCATTTCCGTTCATAGGGACGGTAAGACCACGGCTCCCTGTCAACAGGACCAGCCATACACCATCTTTTATGCACATAAGAATTACCGATAGAGGTTTTCAAATATTCTCGCTCTTCTGGCGGGAGATCGATTTTTCTCAGAAGGGTTGGAATCTCCAGCTCCATTTCCCATCTAGTCGCTTCAGCTTCCCATAATCTCTTGGTTTCATAATCTATCTCCCTTTTGAACAAAAATTCTCTGTCTACCTCACACTCAGCATCTCTCGCTTGTAACCTGAGATTATCTTTCACAGCCTCGTAAGCGATTTTTTCTTGCTCTAGAGTCTTTTTAATCGAGTTGCGTCTCTTCTTTCTCGTGACTCTTTTGATCAGCCCCGAATGCTTCTTCAATTCTTCTTCGCAACGTTCCTCACTCTTTACTATTTTCTCATCTTGACGCTTAAGTTCCTCAATAACTTCAATTTCCGTCCTCGTCAGATTCTCTTTCTTCGCTCTGATTACCCTAAGCCTTACATCTTCTGTCGCTAACCGCTTTCTCGCGTATGCATTCAATTGCTCTCTTTCAGTATCCCAAGGTCCCCTTGTCGCTTTCATCGTTTCTCGTACTCTCATACGTCTTTGGCGTCGGCGTTCAAGTGGAATTCGGTTAATGGTACCTACCGTGGCAAGCCCGTCTTCCATTCTTCGGAAAACCTCAGAATTGGATACACTTTGAGATGGGCCATCCTCTGGTATCGATGGCATGCGCGGTGGCTCGTCGAAGTCTACCCCGGCGAATCTCACGCACTTCCTCTTCCTACGTGGAGGTTCCATAACGTAGTTGGCTGTAGTTTGGTGAGGATCTCGTGACTTTCTGGGGCGGCAATTGATCTGAAGGAGAGGTTACGGGTGAAGAATATCAGTCAGGACTCAGGAGAAATGCTTGAAAGCGTATGTAATGATTTGTATGAAATTCTGTGGTTTTGAATATCGTTCGACGGAGTAATGGGCTGTTTTGTGTTGACTGATCCAAGATTAGGAAATCAATGTCCAAGTTTGAAGAATAAGAACTGCGAAGGCGATGGTTAATATAAATGAAATGTCCCAAAATGAGGTCGAACAGTTGAAAATTGATATTATGATAATCTAATGTTGTATAGTTGATGTTCATGTATAAGAGTTTGGTCCGAAGAATATGTAGGAAATAGAGGAGAGTAAAGCAGGAGGAATCCGAAGGAGAAGGTGTGCTGGAGACGGAAAGGGAATTCACGATGAAGACTCGCAACTCGCACTTTCCTCTATCATTTTCTCCTTGAAGATAGATAGGAGATGAGTAGGTTCATCATACGCTTTTCGATTGGGAAAGTTCATCACTAATCTGGGTTTTGATCAACTCTGTTCAAATCTCTGATCCATGTTTCCAGACGGCAGGAAAGAGTACTGCGGGAACGCAGCTATTCCAGTCTGTCATCTGAACTTCTAACTTTCCATGATATCGACGACAACGTTTCTTTAGAACCAACAGGAAGCATGATGGAATATCTCTTTTTATATGCATGACAGTTCGTGCCTCTAAAATCTCTCTACGTCGAGACGCATAAGACAGCGATGGTCGACAAGTAACCTTAATGTATTTTATTTGTCTTGACAGAAACTGTGAATGTATGAATTGAGATTCAATGCGAATAGGGTTGCTTTTGGTAAATATAGACCGTCGATCCCTGGATACTGGAACAAAAGCTCAGGCATTGGGAAGCAATGCCAGCAGATTGGGCTAGAGGTCATGATTATTATCTCAAGCGAGTTCTTCGGATGAGAAATGAGTAGAAGATTGGACGGAGGAGTGTCATAATAGAGTTGATGGTAAGAATACTGAAAAGATTGATTGAGAATCACGTTACTTGCAATAAATATTCGTGTACCGTTCGAAAAGAATTTAATGAGAAGGGGAAATAAAGTCCGAACATGCAACTGGCAACTTTCCTGAGTATAAGAAAGTCCGAGCGATTCATTACACATCTTTCAAGGTAATCAATGGACATCAGGCATAGTTTTCTCAATAATTCACAGGCGACGATACACAGTCACACTTCACAAGACTTATCGATATCAACTATCAATCACAGTCACATCAAGATCATAGTCTTCCCATAGTCAAGAATAATGATAATATTCGTATTTCGTATTACAAAGCTCAAACGAACTCAAATTTTGCAATCCCATAGGTCCAGCCTACAGGAATCTTCATCAATACACCCACCTCTCTAATTTTCATCATACAAAGCCCTAAGTCTACGTTGCGCCTCCTCTTCCTCCAAGTAAGCAAGTATAGAATCATACTGACAGTCCTCGCAACAAGAGCCTCCTCGTTCCAGGAGACTTTCCGATGTCATAAATCACTCAATATGTATCTTGGCATTTGTTGCATTCTGATTCTCTCCTAGTTAGGCTGCGCAACGGGTACCTGCGGGGCGGATAATAGCCTCAACAGATAATCCGCGGATAATCCATCTGCGAAATGGATAATTCAAAAATCTAAATAAGTAATTTACAAAGTAAATACAAATTACTTGTAAATATCCATTTATTTATATATTGTATAATTATTCATAATCTTTTATAATATTAATATAATTTTATAATTAGTATAAAAATTAATATAAAATTACTTTTGAATTAAAATAATTTAAGAATAGCTTTATATTTTAAGCGAAAAAAACAAATATATTTATATAATTCACAAATTATTTATATAAAATAAATAATTTTAAAGCCTCAATAGATAATCCATAGAGTAAATAAAACCTTTGATAGATAACCTATAGAGCGGATTATTTGTAGATAATTTGTGTGCAGCCTATTCCTAATTCCTGCAGCCAACGCTCTTCTTCCGCTTTTCTAGCTATCTCAAAGTTCCTCTCTAAAAACAGGATCTGTTGTTCCGCTTCCGCTTCGATTCGCTCTTGTGTTGCTTTTGAATGGAGTTTAGATGCAATCTTATTTCCCCATTTGTGGAAATGATGGCCTAGCTGTCGTTGAGCTTTGATACAATCAAGTAGAGTCTCTGTGGCTTTATCTGTCGCCATTCGCTCGGCATCCCATCGTGTTCCTCTCTTCTTTTCAATGGCAGCACGATTCTGCATACGTCTAGCGTGTCTAGCAGCTTGTGCATCTTGTTCGTGCTTTTCCTTGGCTTTCTGGGAAGGCGACTTGTTTGCTTCCTCTCTTTGATGTTTTACTGATACCTCTTTCTCGATAGCGCTCCATGAGCGTAAGGGAGCTAGGAGAGGGCCCATATCTAAATTCGGATGGAGGGATTCGGAGGAACCGGAGAACACTTGGAGTCTGTTGGCCATAGTGTATTGTTATATGTAAGGAGGAATTTGATGTTTCGAGGGGCTTTGCAGACTGGAGTTAGTTTGTTAGGAGCGGGGGCTTGAAAGCTTAAGTATTGAATAGTCAAGCAAGTTATGATTGATTTTGAGGTATGAGTAGATCTAGATGTTGATGTGTACATTTATTATTTTGAGTTGGATGTATCGTGATCAGGTATATGAATCAATGTAGTACAATGAATATCTTTTGCATGGGCGACTCTTTTTTACAATGGATCATAATTTTACAAGGAACTTTTGAACATAGAGCTTTTGTTGTGTAAGTAGTTTTCGCACAAACGATCTTTGTTTTGAAGCATCTTTGAACAATCGATCTCTATTGTAGAAAAGTTGATCATACATTACCTAGGTTCTCTGCTGTAAAAATCTCTCTGGTAGGATAGATTCTCATTTTACTGTCCAATTCTATACAATAGAGATCTACCGTACCGACAAGTTCAGTACAACAAACTCTCTCTATGCAGCTTGTCCCCTCTCCTCTGCCAAAAACTAGTTTATCCTGTCATCATCCTCTAAGTTAGTCACTTTGGCGTCACATGTGGCATTATTAATTCTATCTCTTGAATTGAAAATCACGCTTTACTTATTTGGTTATCTACTTCCTCATGGAAGGATTGCTAACAGTACAATATTCCATGCCCTTAAAGTCCAAGCCTATGGACCTCATCCCAGAAAGGACCAACCTCATCTTCATCTTCGCAGTCTTTGCAGTGTGTACCTCTAGAGTCAGGCTTTTGAAGACTTGGCAAGCATTTTGTCAGATGGTCATCGCTAATCTCGTCGTTGATATCTACCAGCTGTTGACGGGTCCAAGTAACACCGTCTTCATCAGGTCCTGCGTATCGAGTGTCGTAGGAGTCTGCAACCGACAGCTCTTCCATCCAGCGACTGAACTCGCTTAACCATGCTTCCTCAAGTGCCTGATCTCTTTCTTTCTTTTTTGCATCATTCTCTGCCTTGAAGGCATTCCATTTTCTCTCCAACTTAGCCACAGCGAAACCTCTGCGTTCACTATCAAAATAGTGTTGACTAATGATCTTTAACTCTCGGGCCATGTCCCCTTCGTCAGAGTCACGTCGCTCTCTGTAATCTTCTTCTGCGATTTTCCAATGTCGAAGTAGTTTCTCCGACTCATCTATTTCAAACCAATATGGTGTACCCTTCTTCTCCTCAACCATTTCTCGAGCCATTTTGAGTCTTTCTTTTCTACTTCTACGCTGCTTCAACTCCTTGCTCAATTTCTCTGGGATTTCCTGGTCACGGCGTTGTTCTTCAGCTCTTGTCGAGTCATTATCGTTATCGTGACAATGGCCTGAATGCCCGTCATGGCGGTGATGTCTTGTCATCGTAAGTGACGCGAATTGGTCGTTTCAGCTGGGTCACCGGGTGTTAAAAGTCTATGGTTTCAGAGACGTAACTACTCTGATGTCTTTGTTAGTATATTCTGTATCAGTAAAGGCAACTAAAAGTATGGAGCATCCACATACCAATGGAGAATTTTGCGAGAGTAGAAAAATGTGTAGGCGTGGAGTGTAATAATTGTTGAGCTCGCTACCCCTGATGTTGTGATGTACTAAGTGATAGTGGATTTCGATGCAACTTGCAATTTAATGTGAAAAGTAAAGAGAACTGGAGGAGAAACGAAAGGTTATATGGTACTTTTTTTTTTCATGGATAGACTCATAAAGAGAAATGATCCCGACACTCATCATCACGAACGAATATATTCATATATATTACTCAGAACCCACCATATGAATATTCTTAAGATTCATTCCAAACCCTTTTCGCGCGGTTGAATCACCACAAACGCAATTCTCATCCGTCAAATTTTCTTCATGTAGTTCATATCCTAGCGTTAAATATTCATATTCGATCATACCTCAGCAGAACAGTCTTGGATTATGTAAATAACATAGTAAAGTTGAGTATTTCCGAACCAAATTGAAATCTGATCCCCATTTACACATCAAAACCCAAACCTTATGATATAAATAATTGTTGAACACCAAAGATACATAATTCAAACTATTAAACCGGTTTGTCAATTCGCTGTGATTCCGCAACTAGCTGCGCTCATTCTTGACCCCTGTGTATATTCATGAGATTGCAAAAAGATTAACATGATTCAGATCATAGAAAAACAAAAAATAGATAATTGAGTCGCGTTTTTCTTAATCCAAGAATCCTCGATCAGGATTTGTATCCTGGTGGCATCAAGTTGTTTGCCCACTTCATAATGATGTCCAAGTGCCATACCAGAGATAGAACAGCGTCTCCAACCCAAAAAGAAAAATCACTGTGACTATAGAAATCTGGATGAAGATATCTAAGCTATCAAAAGCTTCTCATGCCCTACACCAAAGTCTTTTCTTCCCAAATGGCTGTTCAAGCAGGTTCAGCAAACATCCTTAGGTACTAAGATTGTAGACCTTTGAGCCTACACGTTTATGACAGTAGCTGCCAGTCTTGCGAGCCAACTTCCTGTAGCCCTCATTACCGAAAGAGAACCTCCATTGAGAGTCAGAATCTCATCCCAATCATCCGCAGCGGCCAAATCATCTCCATCAAACAATATGGAGTATTCGGTACCGTATGCTATGTCTGTGTCCTCTTTGTTAGCTCGACAAATCACGCGAGAAAGTTGGATGTTTTCCAAAGCCGCCATTATATCAAGATCTGCTATCCATCTTTCACGATCAAATACCTGAGCTATAATTTCAACCAGTCTAACTGGTCGGTCCATGATATAACCGTCTCTGTTCATATCCAGGCTTTGTAGTGGCAATTCGTACCCACTAAATGACAAGTGTATAGAGGTGCCGAGTAGATTGTCTTCGAGAACCCCTCGGGATGGCTTGTAATCAAGATGCTGCCAATTTCCGAGCCCTGGTTTCAAGATCTTAGGATCAGGTGGCGGAATCAGAAGTGAGAGTCCAGGATAACCGATATTTCCAGGGACACGTTGTATCTCGACCCCAGTGGGTTTTTCATATGGATCACACGATAGCGGGCTCGCGACAAAGATTGAGTTTCCCGAAGAAATGGCGAATACTTCTTTTAAGCCTTCGGGATCTAGATTGAAAGTACCCGAATCAAACATAGCAATATAGGCAAAAACTTGTGGTCTCGAAAACGTAAGTCGCAGAGAGGATGTAGAGGTAGATCCTGTTGTTGCTATCCATCGCGCGTTGGTTAAGGATTGCTCAACGATCTTACTTTCGATGGTTGTATCAGGTAACCGTGTATATATCTCAGCAGCAGATGCACAAGCTTGCAAAGATGTAACATATTGTTTGTAACCCTTTGATTTCAAAGTCGAAGCAAGCCATTCCGTCAATTGAATATGATCAAAATCCGCACCTTTGAACATGGTATTCAGTGACCTGGCCGACAAAGACTCACCCATTTGCTTAGTTCCTTGTGTAGGTAGTCCGAGTCGTGTGTCTTCTCTGCCAATTCTCACAATTTCAGCAGTTGTGCGATCTCCAATCCAATACTGAAGATAGACCCTAGTTTTCGATTTTTTACAATCTTGAATTCTAGTTAGCCCAAAGGAAAAGGTGGTCTCGTATATTCTTCTGCAAGCTAGAACGCGTACCTTTGTCTCGGTATGGCTCAATCAATGAAGAGCGAAAATCTGTATCATTTCCAAAATCAAGCGAAGATTCTCTTGCATCGCTGGTATCAGTGGATTTATGGACAGGTCATCACTTCTCGCCTATTGATTGGAAGAATTTAATCCTTTTGGCTAAAAGATCACTATGTAAAGAGCCACAAGTTTCATAAGGCACCTTCTTCCAATCATGACATGCTATCGAGCAGCCTCCTACCTTCCAGCACGGACAGCCTGGCTTGACAGACTTGGCGGATGCAAGCGATGGTTACTCAGGCCGTAAGCATGTACCTCTACATTTTCAAGGTGGCTCACATCGATTGGCAATTGGTATCCGGCGAATGTTCTTTCCAAGACTAGTATTGCCTGATAGTCCGTGTCGACGAACATATCCGAGGCTCTCATCCCCGAGGTCCCTCTTCACAGTTTCAATTGTTGTGTATTCATCAACCGTTATCCCCTCTTCAGTGTGTCGATAGTGGATAACTCCATCAGCGTTAGATATTTGAGCTCTTCGGCAAAGTCCCTTAAATTCGCAATACGAGGCTCGGAAAAGCATAGGCATTTCCGACAGGCCAAAAACAGGCGAAGGGTGATCTGACGGATCACATACAAAATCACCGTGTCGTTGTCCCAATCCGACTAGTTTCCTTGCAATAGCTTGTTCGATATTATCCACAACTTCATATTGCTCAGCCGCGATAAGCATTTGTCTAATCTAGGAGGATCTATCTATTAGCTTTTGTATACATACGAGCGTTGATTGATCGGTCCCTGCATTGTGTTCTGGCAGTCGCAAAGTCTCTAATATCTTCAATATCCATTCCAGGCCTCTTATAACGTTAGGAGCAAATTGGTTCTAGGTCGAGAACACGGATCCAAGAAGAATGTAGCCAAATTGATCCATGGAAATCCTAGTACTTTCGACACCAATTTGCCGAGAGTTACGAACAGGTGTTCCATAATATTGCATGTACGCCAGAGGTAATGACCATGATACACTTCCTTGGGGCTCTCCCACGGTGTGCAAACCCACAGTCAGGATTCCCGTGTCTGCTACCAAATTGTCTCGTTGCTTGATAAGCTCTATACCTTTTTGCAGGACAATCAGATCCGGGTAAAGATGCCACGAGGTCATTCCTAACAATGCAGCTCCAGATTCCACTCGTTGCGGAATACCAGTAACGAGATTATTCATTGCGATCATTGCATCTTTCCATCCCTGCATAACACAGCGATATGTGTTAGACTCATTGTTGACTTCTAGCCCAGAGGCATCTGTCATAAGCATCGCTCTGCTGTGCTCTTTCACCTTGATCAAATCAGCACTCTGTATCCAGGAACGCGCACTGCTATCCCAATCAGCTATTTCTTCCCGTCTGACCTCTTGCTGAGCAGCGCAAGCCGCAGCAATAGCCTTCATTTGATCGGTGGTATTGGCAATTCCTTCTCCGATTTCTTCTTTGCGTTTTTCTATCAATGCCATCCACAGAGATATTGCCTGTGGTCCAGTAAACATCCTTGCGATCATGCAAGCAAGTAAGTGCACTGCTACAGCTCCATCACCAGAAGTCACTGCTGCCCATATACTGGTTGAATCTGCGCCGACATGCTTGGAGAAGAGGGCGTGTCGTGACTTTCCTGTAGGGTTCAACCGTTCGATTTCGCACAATTCCGAAACTCCTGTACCATAATCGCGGAACAGTTCTGGAGCCAGAGGAGCCTTGCCATCGAATAGCGCCCCTAACTTTCGCGCTGTCTTGTGAAGTCCGCCAGCTTCAGCATTGTGCTTACGTGCGCTGGAAATGCTTTCCTCGACGCTCTTATAATCTTTCGGTGCCTCCAATTTGATAATTGTAAAGTCTAGATTGAATTTCGAAAGAGCAAAAGTGGTCTCGTTCTGTAGCGTTGCAACACTGGCAACGACTTTCGAAATTGCGCTTCCGACAAAGGCCATCGCCTAGAAACTCGATGCTCTTATATATTATCTGATGTCTATCGGTTGCCAAATACGCGGTGTATTCTTCCCATCTATGCATGCTATTGCAGTTCGTAAAAGGATCAATCTTTCAGCTTGGTTAAACATTGTGATACGACGGAGTTTAATCCTCCTTCAATGTGACGTTACCCATACTTGACAGGGGAGACGTGGTTAGAATCAACATTGAGCCTCCCACATTAATGAATCTTCCTACGCATAGTGTAAGATTCAAAAAATTAATAACAAATTCAACAAATAATGAAGGAATGATTTCTCCTGAGTCGAAGTGTGTCTACTGGATGTGACTTTCAAATTGTGGCTTGAAACGTTCCTAGAATTCCATGCTATCATTTAACATATGAAGACAATAACTTCCTCCTGTTTGTGCATCTTACCTCGAATTGTTCCTGCACCAAAAGTGTTTGTGGATGGTCCTGGTTCGATTGGCTCCACAAGTGCTACCATCGTCGAATCCGGGAACTTCTTCCTCTCACATGGACCAAAGCCCTTAATTATCCAACCCTTGGTGTGACAGATCTCAGCCCATTGAATCATCTTAAACGTTCTTAATTCCATATTGTGTATATCGAATCCATTCTCGACCATCCTGCATAATTCAGCAAGTACATTGTCTGGCGCGAAGGACGCCTCTGCCTCATCGGGTATTATTTATCTCCTCTCGAGCTGGTATCGATAATCACCTTCTGCTTAACCATAGCTATGATTATACTGGCAGCTATCAAGAAAGACGGAGTAGAATTTCTGACTCTATCGATTCTCTCGCCGCAATCATCGATATCCGGGCATTGTAACTGGTGACAACCAGAATCTCTGCTCAAATAAGGACTAAATGCATCTTGCAATATGAAGCCAGAACTTGTGATTCGTGCAGAAAAAGATGCATTGATTGTGCCGTGTTACCCGCAATCTGCAGCGCAGCTATATGACACCTCAGGATGATGATATCAGTGGATATCGAGCGAATCCTGCAATAGCTTCCGTACTCAAGGCACTGATCCCTTGTCTACTTACCGTATCTTCTATTCTTCTGAGCAACTGTAAATGTTAGATGCAACTTATTATCGGAAGCTCGTACGCTTTCTAGCCTGTATATGATACAACATCAAAAAAGAGAGTGAAAAGTAGACTGCATAATCTATATCATAGAAGAATAACAGAAAGAACAGACCGTGTTAAAAGATCTGATGGTAGGTGTCAGATTCAGAAAACGTCCTGGGTTGAAATATCCGTATGAAGTGCCACATCTGGTATTCGAGCTCCATCATCTAGACTCCGCTTTTAGTTCTGATGCACAAACTTCTTATCCCTCGGAACAATATTCGCACATAAACACCATCCCGAACCCCAGGAATCATCATGAAACCCTACCTGTACAGCAACCTCACAGTACACCATCAAACAAACAACATCCATCTCTTGAGTAAGATGTCTCGAGCGAATCGAATATCAAAACAAATCACTGCGTACAACGAAGAATACATACAAAAATGTTGAAAGAGTCAGGACACAATACCATCCGCAGCATCAAAACCGAAGGTTTGATCGAGACAGACCCAAATCACGTGGAATATCTGTTTTCAAGCTAAGCCGATTGGTTGTAAGGTGAAAGATTAATCACATGATTAGAATAGATATCTACCAACCGAGGAGGAAATCACAAGACATATTCTAAGTAAACCAATCCCGATTCCCACAACACTCACCCCTCCCAAACTATTTTTAGCCCATCCTCTTCCCCTCCCGTCCAACGCACGTGACATCACCCCGAAATGACTCATAATCACTCACCCTAACTCATACCAACTCATCATGAATCTTTATTCCTCAGTACACCACAGCCAATGCCAACCAATCAAATCGGTGTATTTTCTCGAGGAATGTCATTGCAATATGCAGTCTGCTGGAAAAGGGGGGAATGAAGAGGATAGAGAGAGGGAAGATGAGGTGGGAGGATTGGGGGGAGTTTGGTGAGTTTAGGTGAGGGAAAAGAAAGATGGAATTTGAAAAGAGAGTTCATTTTGTTACAGCTTACAGTGTATGGTTTTCTGAGTACTGGCTGTATGGAGTACTGGAGGGTTCATGAATAGGGAATTATTATTGATTAAGGACGGTATGTATGATTAGTACTAGGTATACATACCTAGGTACACACTGCCTAGGTTCACACTGCCCAGGTGCACACTGCCCAGGTACATAGACAAGAAGAAGAATATCAGATCCGCGAGAGCCGTGATGAGTTGCAAATATTCATTTCGACTCATGGTGAGGGATAGTGATGGGATATTTCTCATGAGTGTTTTTCTAGTTGTAGATATGAGTTATTGTGTGGAAGATGATATATGTATGTGAGATGAATGTCGTATATAAGGAAGCGTAGAGAATATAATTGTGATCTAATACTCAGAAAATGCGAGTGTGAATATCCAAATAGATCGCATTGAAAAGCCATGAGAACTGATGAAAAAGAAGATGTAAGTACTCCTAAATTACTTCAACCCCCAATACATTTGAGACTGTGATTCAAATCCTTTTTGCCGATATGATTGATCAATCTGCTGGTCCATGAACTATCGAACCGACATCGTCTGAACGTCTCACTTCACATATCTTTCATCTATCACACTTTTCATCACGAATAGCAAACTAATAATGGTGTATGATAATTCAATTCAAGTCTCGATAATCGCGCCCATTGCAGCAAATAGCACGTCAGAAATCTATCCATCCTCTCCAAACCTGATCCTAATTCTTCTTACTCAACAAACTCTTCAAGATATCCGTCTCGCCCTCCAATTTCGCAACACGAACTTTCAAGGCGTCTCGTTCTCGTTCGACTTCTTTGAGTGCAGCCTCGAGACTACTCATTTGATCGACGCGTTTTTGTCGATATCGACGAGCGGCTAAAGTATTTAGCTTGCGTTTTTCAACTCGTGATATGGTGGACGAAGAACTGGTTGGAGTCTGAGTTTTGGGAGAGGGAGAGGGAGGTGAAGGTGGAGATGAGTGAGTTGGTGAGGAAGTTGATTTGGGGTTTGAAGAGGTAGGGGAGGATTGTTCGGTGGATATTGCTATTGAAGGTATGTTAGTAGTGTTATAGAATGTCAGAAGTAGGAATCCAAAGTTACCTCGATGAGTTTGATTATCAAGAAATGAATGGGATTGAGACATATTGTCAATGGATCCAACATCCGATTGACCCAGGAGATTATCATTACTAAGAGAGACACTAGCAGCGATGGGGAGAGAGGAACCAAGTGATAAATCCTCTCCTATTGACGGATCATTCCATGTAAGAAATTCGAAAGAATCGGTTTGTGGCAAGTACCAATCAGGGGAATTCTGGAAAGGTACTTGTTGAACTGGGGCAGTGAATGCATCAAGAGGAAACAATGAATCTGCTGCCGAAGAAACAGAACATTGAGCATGTACATCGAAACCGAAATCATATTCATGAAATGATGGAGTAGAGTTATGATCCCAAAGTGAAGAACTCTGGAGATCAAGGAGACTACTGGTAGAACTAGACTGAAAGCTGTGGTGCGTAGAACCTGATGGTGGATTGACGTCCGGCTCCTGCTGTTGTTGTAGCGGTGACCGGCATTGTTGTATAGTTTTCTAACGGGCCTTTTGACCCGTGGGTGAAATTCTTGATTATCGAAAGATAATAATGTCGTGGTTGAATTAAGAAAGAAGAATTCTAGGAATGGAGAGTGAAGTTGAGTGTTTTTGTAGTCAGTCAAGATAAGCGCCAATTTCGTTCTCCACTATTTTGATTGAAAAGAGCCATTTTGATTGGTCACAATGTGGTGTAACAATTTCTTTGATCTGATTCGACATTCACGACTTTTCATCCAAAGCATGTTCCTTGATGCAGCAACCTGCCGAGCCTGCCGAGCCTGCCCGCGTGCTGACTCTTTCTCCAACAAGACAAAAGAACCAAAAATATGTACTCTTTCGATACTTATTTGATATCAAGTTAAACAATCATCATTTAGATTTGAATATGAAATATGAATATGGACATTCCACAAGCTCTTGATTTCTGACCTCGATAATTCTCTATATTGAAAGGTACATTGACTATATTATCTAAAATCTATTTATCGATGTTGAAACGTGTGGTCTTTGTTGCAAGATAATGTTTTTCTACCTGGGAAAAACACTCACATCTCACAAACCTTTGACTCAACAAAACGGTAGCTGCATCCAACCATTCCATCACAAGTCTTGAAGAATGAACCTCGAGAGAATCAATCAAACCAGAATCTGATCTAAGCTTGTTTTGAAGCAATCACTGTTAAATCTACGTTTATGGAACTGATTGCAAAGAATCTTCAAACTCGGCCAAGATGACCATTCCACGTTTGCAGACAAAAAATCGTTTATCTCGGCCTACCTGTTTGATCAGTAGAATCGGTCCCTTCGCGAGAGAATATCGGCAAGAATCTAAATGTCTCATAGGGCCCGACTGATATTTGAATGCCGATTGAAAAGCAACTTGGCCGATCCAACAACACTATTCATGCGATAATCCGGGGAAGAAATAGGTCTAATGGATCTTGAGAGAGAAAAAAGATCTAAGAACCCCTTCTTGAACTCTAATTCATCACCTCTGTCCTCCATCTGCCTTGCTACTGGCCTCACGCCGGACCCAAATTGAATGGATGTAAGGAACTGGGGCCGGAAGATTGAAGTACGGCCTTGCAAACGATCAGGGAACAAAATTGCACCTAGACAAGCAGCTTTGCTTAGATCAAACAGATACCAACACACCAACTCCCACTACTCTGGAACCTTGTCCGAGATGGTACCTGTGGAGCAGGATTGTCTTTCAGCAGTAATCGTTATTTCGTTCTGACTATTGAATTTCCGGAATGTCCGAACGGCCAACAAGAAAAGAAAATCGGGTCTTATAGTTCATCTCGGCCATTGCTGAAAATTAACAGAGGCAACTTGCAAATACAGCTCATCTGGCGTAAGAAATCGAATCGGAATCCCCAAAAACAGTGAAATATCCAGATCTTATGAGACCCCTGATCTTATTCGCCTCGAAGAAAGATGGTTCCTACTAGTTTGAGACTACCGAAGAATTGACTCCCGCCACCAAGAAACCAATAATGAACTCGTACTGTTATCCACTCGCATCTTCAATTGACGCCCGCTACGTACCGGCATACCTATGTATGAACCTAGTCTCGGGAAGTCTTATGCATTTTACGGTGAAGATCCTTCTTGTTAAGGAATTATGCAATAAAGGAATAACCCCAGATGTGCTCGTACGTACACCGTTCGGAAAAAGTGTGAGATGCAATATTTTGTCCGAAAAACTAAGCAGATTCCGGCCAGAATCGATTCCTGGTCAGGGAGCCGAAGTAACGGGCAGATCACGAATCAGAAACTTGAAACTAAATTAGTCAGCAACCGAGGCAATCTTGCATTCATAACTTCGTAATCTGACCAACCAAATATCAAAGAATCTTACATCCCACTTCGTAACTTCGTAACTTGGTACACAATCAACGTGAAAGAATCACCTTGATGGCGCCAGCTTATGATCAATGCATGATGTCTCTCACTATTACGGATAGCAGATACGCAGATACGTCCGCCTCAATCAAGCCAACGTGGAGATGGGATTACTACCCGATAACCAAAATGGGATGAAACGAAATCTTAACGACACCAATGGGAAGAATGGGAAACATGTACGTGAGATCTAAGATGGTCGTACAATGCAGATACCGGTAAGCCAGCTAGGATAATAAATGAGATCTGATACACAAAATGAATGGTTGGGATTCTTCAATGCTACCCTGATCCCCTTCCAAGCGATTGAGGCAAATCACTCTTCCTCGATGCATCGTTTATGACATTCCATCAAAACAAGGATCCCTTCGACCCATGATCAGATCATGATTCACTCGTTATTGAACGAATGAGTGACCATGACATATGAAAGACAACGTCTTGTGGGTCGTCGAGCAAAATGAAAAGAAAAAAATCAAGCGTTGGTTGCGTAATCAATCCTTTCAATTCTTTCAATATCTTCAAATCTCAAATTTCAGTCTTCAGACTTGGACGCAAACGCTTGGGTGAATGGTCCGAATCCGTAAAATAAATTCCAATCACAATCAGCCCCCTCCACAATCTCAGCTGTTCTAGGAACTCAGCCTTTTCAATGCTTATGTTATTGTCCATTCAACAAGCCTTGACCTCTTCACTCTCTTCATCTAAATACCGAGAAATCTCTCCAAATATATCTTCTTGCTTCATCGTCTTAAGCCTCATCTCATCTTTTCAATCACCCCTTCGCTTCTTCCTTCAATGGCCTTCCATGGCCTCATCTTCGTTTTCGTCATTGCAGCTTTTCTTTTCAACAGAATCACAAAGTATATTTCTGCAAGACGATTTCAAAAATCACATGGCTGCAAGCCAGTTCACAGAGTACCTCAACGCGAACGTATTATAGGATGGGACATGTACAAGATTCAAGTCAATTCAGCCAAGCAGAAAATAAGGCTGAAAACCGGATTCGAAAGATACAGGGACAATGGAAATACTTTCGTGCTATCAATGATGGGATTCCATTTCTACAATACCATCGAACCGGAAAATATCAAGACACTACTTTCAATCAAGTTCAAGGACTATGACTTAGGAGGAAGACGGGTAGCTTTCGCACCCCTTCTTGGTGAAGGGATTTTTACCACAGGTTTGTCATGTGATGATCATAATTTCCGTATCATAACTAACCTCTCTATAGATGGGGCACAGTGGGAACATTCAAGGGTATAATATGGAAGTATTCATCCAGATAATCCAAATACTGATTTGCTATTAGACTTTAGTGCGACCGAATTTCAACAAGTCTCAAGTAGCAGATCTTAACATCTTTGAAAAACACGTTCAAATCCTCTTCTCGCAGATACCTCTAGATGGAGCAACATTCGATCTTCAGACATTGTTCTTCAAATTAACTCTTGATACAGCCACAGACTTCCTTTTCGGCCAATCAGTTCATTCACTCACCAGTATCAAAGGCTCCGAACAACAAAATTTTGGATCATCGTTTGACCTGTGTCAAATGAAAGTAGAGGGAAGATTTTCAATGGGAAAGCTGTCAAGTTTCATGCGAGATTCTGAATTTGACAAAGCATGCAAAACCGTACATTCATTTGTCGACAAAATCGTCCACGATGCTCTATCCAAGATTGATGCGAAAGAAGAAAAGGCCGTAGAGGGGGATGGGGCTGGTAGATACGTTTTTCTTACAGAAATGGTAAAGGTAACAAGAGATCCTAAACAATTGAGAGATGAATTACTTAATATACTTCTCGCTGGTCGAGACACAACTGCAAGTTTACTCAGCAATACTTTCCATGTTCTCGCGCGCAGACCGGATATTTGGGAGAGGCTACAGGCAGAGGTTGACCAACTGGGTGGCGAGAAACCGGATTACGAGACAATGAAGGGATTGAAGTATTTGAAATATATTTTAAACGAATGTAGGTTTCTATTTCCTAACTCTCTATACAAATGTATCTAATTCTCACTAATAGCCCTCCGTCTCTACCCCGTCGTCCCAGCCAACGCCCGTTTTGCTGCCCGCGACACCGTTCTCCCCGTCGGCGGCGGTCCAGACCGTAAATCCCCAATCTACATTCCCAAAGGATCAGCCGTCGCATGGTCAACCTACACTATGCATCGTCGAACCGATATCTATGGTCCCGACGCAGAGGAATTCCGACCAGAGCGTTGGGCCCCAGAAGAAGGATTACGACCCGGTTGGGGATATCTCCCATTCAATGGCGGACCGAGAATCTGTGTAGGACAACAATTTGCGCTGGCGGAAGCGAGTTATACGATTGTGAGACTGTTGCAGGAGTTTGGGGGCATAGAAGATAGAGATGGGACGGTGTGGGCGGAACAGCTTGCGTTGACGCTTTGTAGTGCGAAGGGAGTGCAGATTGGGTTGATTCCGAGGTAGGGTTGAGGTGGAATTGTGAAGGGAGAAGGTTGTATGTGATGGGTGAGCATATTAGGATACTGGATACTGGATGCATATACCGGTTGGTGGGACTTTTTGCATTATGGACTGGGTAAAATAAAGGGAGTGGCGCACGCCAAATAATGACTTGGGGGTTAATGAATGGAATGAACTTAAATTTCTTCTCGAGTACTTGAATCTTTTTTTGTTTGTTTTCTTGAATTGTCTTTTTGTCATGCATAGTAGACCGGCTGGCTATTCACCACTAGTATTTTTCAAGTGAGAAAGAATCGAATGGTAGATGATATCGATTCGCATCGAAGTGGGAAATATTACATAATCATAATTCACCTCATCACCCATCTACCTACCTACCAAACCTTTTTCCACCCTCTCACTCTTCATAGAGTATAAATACCACCCCAGCCCACCCATCTCTTTCTACCTTTCTCGATTACTCGCTCCTCACAAGGATACCGTTTGGCATTATCAAGAATTGGGACGATCGGGGATGTGCCCATTGATTGGGAGGCTGGCGAGTGTTTTGGTCTTTATGGTTTGGGTTTTCTGGGGGTTTGGGATTTAGATTTTTGGTTCCTCTTGGTTCTCTTGGTATCGAGTTTGTTTTCGGTGGTGGTACATTCGGTGGTAATGGTGGTGATGATGATAACGTTAAGGAGTGGGTTGATAATGAAAGAGATTTTATCATTATTATTGTCATTGCCATCTGATCTTACCCCAATTATCGTACTGCCATTTCTCCATTATCGTCATCACGCGACTCTAAACCATACCCTAGACTACAGTGTCTTTTCCTCTCTTCTTTTGCGAGAACGCACCAGTTGGGATATTTAGTTACGTATACTTGGATATGGCTGGGATAGTATAGCATAGTGAAGTGTGGTGTAGCGATCTTGCTTGTGGTGAAGCTTTCTGGAATTCTCCTTTCTGGAAAAAAGCTCTATTTTTTCCAATGATGGGATTTAGGAAGAGTATAGATAAATTTCTGGGCGGGGAGTACAAGGATGTTTTATAGCAAGATGAATACTCCAATCTGCTACATCAAACTCAATGAAGGCCCCATTTGCCATCCAACCCTCCATCATTTTTCAATCATCTATATACCCTTTTCCAGGTATGTATGTAAGATTACATACCCCCGGAAAAAATCCAGCTCCCCGACCTCTGCACTTCATATCCCGCTTCCGTCTACTTCTCACATCTATAACGAGATCCCTCTCGTGAGTTTCGAAGATTCTCTTCTATATGCATGCCTTTACCAACAGGAATGTATGCGGAAACAGGAATCTTCTCGACGACTGAGTTTTGAGGGTGAGATGTGAGTTGGATTCGTAGGTGATTTGGGATGGGATCGGATGTTGGCTGAGGTTAGGTTGGGTGGTGCTTTTGTCAATGGCGTGTTAAATGATATTTATGAGCACCACCAACAACAACCAAACCCCATTCAAGAATCAAGAATCAAGTAACAACAATTAATACCCACTCTAAGCTAACTCCAAAATTCCATACTTCGAGACTGTACATATTCCATACCAATCCCTTGTGGCATAAGTCGACCACCCTACTTTCAGGCCACTAGGCTGCGCACAAATTATCTGTACCCGTGGATTATCTGCAGATAATCCGCTTCGCAGATTATTCATTAGAGGTTCTATTTGCTTTACGGATTATCTATCGAGGCTTTAAAATTATCTACTTTATATAAATAATTTACAAATTATTTGCAAATAATCTACAGGTATATAAATAAACAAATTATCTACAAATATATAGGTTATTTAAAAATGATTTGCAGATTATCTATAAATAATTCATGAATATATAGAATCTCTGTTTTTTTCGCTTAAAATAGAAAGCTATTTTTAGATTATTTTTCAGCTTAAAAGTGATCTAAGCTTAGATTTATACTAATTTTTATATTAATTATAAAATTATATTAATATTATAAATAATTATATAATATACAGGTAGATAAATATTCATGGGTAATTTATACTCGCCCTGCAGGTTATTCATTCAGATTTTTGAATTATCTGCTTTGTAGACGAATTATCCGCGAATTATCTATCAAGGTTATTATCCGCCCCGCGGGTACCCGTTGCGCAGCCTACAGGCCACTCCTGTTTGGGCCACTCTTTTATATCAAAAATCGCTTTTTTAGCCTATTAATATTTCTATCAATATATAATCTAATTTAATAAAAATCTGAATATATATAATTTAAGTCATTTTAAGCTTATTTTGAAAATTTGAAAATTTTGGGAATTTTCTATATTGAGATCTAGAGCTTTAAAATATTGATTTTTAAATTTGTATAGGAATCACATACAAATTTGAAACTTTTATAAAATCTTTAATAACTTTTTAATAACAATCATTAAAAGAAAACTATATATCTTTTTGAAAGTTTTGAACTTAAATTTATATAGAAATTAAAAAAAAATTAAAAAAAATTAATAGATATAGAGATATAGTATATAGTATGTTTAAAATAATATTAATAATCCCTGTAATTTTGAGGGTATTCTTTTAAATATCTATTTATAGGAAATTTTCTTTTTTTTCTAAATCCTTCAAAATAAATATATTATAAATTTATAATAAAACTTTATAGTTTATTTTTAATAATTTTTATTAAAAAGTTATTAAAGATTTTATAAAAGTTTCAAATTTGTATGTGATTCCTATACAAATTTAAAAATCGATATTTTAAAGCTCTAGATCTCAATACAGAAAATTTCTAAAAATCTGAAATTTTCAAGGTAAGCTAAAAATGATCTAAATTATATATATATAAATTTTCAATAAATTCTATTCATAAATAAGAAAGTTAAAAATTCCATTTTTGGTGTAAAAAGTGGCCCAAAAGGGGGGTGGCCCGAAAGTAGGGTACCCGACTTACAAGAGTCATGAAATCCTGACCAAGGTATGTATTTTCCCTGTATAAGATTTCCATTTGTCTCTTTATTGCTTGGTTTCTCTGGAAGGAAGATAGTAATGTTTTCATAGGGAGAAAGAAAATTTATTAGACAATTGGATTAGAGAGTGGAAGATTTGAAGTGTGGGGATGTGAATAATCTGCTTGAATCGGGGGGGAAAATTGCTCGGGAATCCTATGATTCGAAATACCTAGGTAAGGATATAAAAGTGTAAGATTGGATATCCAATCACCTCTCACTATCCACAACCGAGTCGAACTTTTCTGCATCTATTCCATGGTCTCTGAGAAATCAAGATTGATTTTGCTTCAATCGCGTTGGGTTTTTGTCTGGTGGTTTGTTGGTTTTTTAGCTCGATTCTTTGATTTTGGGTAGTATTCGCTCATAATTTTTCGTTGTGTTGATGATGATGAAAATGACAGTGATAGGTATATATAATGACAATAACTAATTGCTATTTCCCAACGAGAATATCTCCAAATTTTAGCAGTTAGATTGATAATACGCAGCGGCGGGTGCGGCTTACTTCTTATCCTTCAAAATACAAGATTACTTCGAAATCTGGACTGGGGGGATTACTTCACCCTACCACGGTCTTCTGTTTCTTTGCTGAGCGTTGATCTTTTTATGGAAAGGGAGGAGAGCTACTTATAGATGGAGAAATAGTATTTGCGGTGAGACTTCGAGGGGTGTTCGGATATGGGAGGAAATGCGGTGGTGAATTCGAGTTAAGGAACACTTAGCAGAGTGTGGACATGTAAGGTGAGGGAAATAAAAAGATATAAATCGAATGAATTGGTGAATCTTTGGTGGATCTGTATTCTGTTGAATATGAGTCTGGATAGATTTCGTGCCGATTAAAAACGTCTCTGCTAGAGATCAATATGATTTATAATCTAAAATTAAAAGAATTGTTTTAGATAACTTATATTTATATTTAAAGTAATTTGTTGAAGTATTAAAATTATTATTTCTTTGTTATAATTCTCACATATAATTATTGTTTTGATTTGAGTGATGTATTTTATACTTTTATTTCAAATTGCAAATTTAACAAAATCCTGAAAAATGATAATAAAATATATGTTATTATTTCAAAAACTTTAGAATTCAAATTGTACAATGTTCCCCCGAAAAGCATTATTTCCGTGATCTTTCGTTCGTTGAGGAAGTCATGATTGTTGTCCTAGTAAGCTCAAAGTTGAAAACCGACATGTTTCATCAAGTTTTTCATTTTCGAGTTGTCTATGGATATTAGTAGGAGAAGGTCGAGCTCTTTTATAAGAGTGAGAGGAGGTTTGGTAGATATCAAGGTGGATCTAAAGGAAAAGTGATTGAGAGAATGCAGGGTTCTATGAGAGGGGAGAGACTTTGCAAGTGAACCGCACACTTGATATGATGAATATGCTTAAGTATATGTGCAGATGTTCCTCCAAAAATGTTGGGGAGTGAATAGATCTCAAAGTGGGCTTGGATACTGAATGGATGGTTATAAATAAGCAGATAGCCCATAGTTTGCAAGTGCATATGCATCAGTCAAAGAACCCGGGAATGTTGCTATGTGTTCTGAATGATGATGTTGACTCTATGGGCGTTGCAAACCATCTATATAGGTCAAATTTGGCGGCAATTAGGTTACAAATTATCAAAGTCTACAGCCTGACAGATAGTAACGGGCAAACGAGATGATAACAAGATTAGCACTTCTTCATTATCGTTAGGAATATTCTATTGTACGAGAATTCTATTTTCAATGATGGTCGCAGAGCATTCAGCATTATCACTGTTAAACTGGGAATTCACCTATTCGAAATCTTGAGCTACAGAGAGAGAGAATTTCCGCATCCTGGAGCAGATTTGACGTTCTCAAAATTGACATATCGGAAAAGACGCGTAGAGCTTGTCTATGTTAGAATATTCAGAATATTCAGGACTGGCATAGATCTGGTGAAGTATAAATAGGCGATTGAACTCTGAATTTTCTACACCACAGATTATGGACTGAATGAGGTGAATGTCAGACTTTTCGTAACGTTATTATTTAAGATTTGGAGACTTCCAAGGACATGGGTAGACTAAACTGATAATGCTGTGGAATTTGTTGCAATGCCTTCAGAATTATGCACATATCGATTCTTCAATTCATGATACATACACGAATTATTTCCAAACTCAGTGCTAGAGAGAGCGATGGGGATAGCTATCGTCGCTACACTCTCATCTCCGACATACGAAATCAATGCAAGATCGGTAGCAAACAAGCCTCAGATGGCAACGAAAATAGGGTCCAAATAATACCTCGATTGGAAATTTACCTCATTTCGATAGCAGCAGTCCTCGCGACTGTAACAAAGGTAAAAGCCAGCTTGCCGTATTGAAGGATTTCAGTACTATTTCTTAAGATCTAGATGACATCGAACTTTCTCAATTTTTCTCCTATATAGCTTGGAGTCGAAGACTTCTTAAATACTCGTATATCATTTGACAATGTCTCGCTTATATGTTGGTTTATTTAAGAATCCGAGTATATCCACTAGATGTCCATTCGCCTTCGTTTCCCCTCTTGAAGTTTAGGTCATAGGGCGACACAAGTGCGTGCAATTTTCACGATATATCGAACCCGCTGTTGTATCTTCAGGCGAGGTGGTTAGCCAAATGAAAATGATGGATTTTGTAACATTATTTCTTATTGTCAATCTGGCATGCAATCACAATAATTAACGATGAAAAAGCAAATTCTCATGAGAAGATGATAATCAAAGAAAATGAGTCTAGATTCTCTGACAGTGAGATAGTTTCATTCCTCGTCCTCGAGAATGAGACATTAGATTGCCTTGAAAAATCTCAATGCCAAGCTGTAACACCAAATCGTGGTCAATCGTCAAGAGTATTTCCAGAATTCTGGCCTCATATAAGGACCTGAAGGCCATTTTTACACTCCAAATTTGAGAATCTACGCTTCGTTCAAAGTCACTAGAATTATTTAAATAGCCATGGAGATAGAGAAAGAGAATGCGTTTGGAAATTTGGAAATCGTCGTTGCGATACAGGTGAATGTGCGCACGAACGTTTTGCATATAGCTCTGGTAGCTCAAATTTTAGAGAGCAGACAAGACACAATATCAATCAATGCATTAAATCTATTAAGACATCATAACTGCCACCAAAGTGATACGAGCAATTACTCTGTCGACTCTTGACCAGCAAAAAACTAGAATTTTGTGGTTTTATGGTTGCCACCAGTCGCTAAATTTAACTTCAAAATGACATCCAACTTCACAAATGTGAGCTAAACTGTTTGGGTATGTTTATTTGGATTCCTATAACATCCAACTGATCTGATGAAGTTCCATTGAATATCGCGTGTCATTCGGTTATATAAGAGAACTAGATTCCTGCAGTCATACCGAGGCCGATTTGGTCGATATGATCAAAACCCTAAAAATAGATTTCTACTTGAAGCAAAAACATATTTAATATTCAGGAGTATATGAATAAGAATTAATATTATCTGTTATTACATTACTTTTATAATTTAATATCCCCTTTTCTCTTTTTGAACTTTATAGAAGTTAATATATTATTTCTTTATAAATATTCAACTTTTTTCAACTTTTTCTTATTCATTTTATACAATCTTATTTATATAATTTTAATAACTCAACCTCAATCAAATCCAAACCAGATAGTCTAAAAAGATTAATATTGTAATTTAAGCATTCATTTAATTTTTTAATTAAGAGAGAATTTGTTGATGATTGTAAAATCAAGATTGAATTAATAAAAGAACATTTAAATAAAAGGGTTAAAGCAATCTCTTTAAAAAGGAATGTGCTCAAAGTATATAACACTTAAGTAATTAAAGATTTATCTGAATCTATATCTGAATCTATATTTAATATATCTAATATTAATATTCCAAAAAGTACACTTTCAAACTCATCAATCTTATTAATAAGCTGTACACTATTGTTTAATTAATTAAATTTATTAATATAAAAAAAGAATATATAAACTATCAACATTCTACTTATTAATAATGAAATCCCTTTTTTTAATAAAATCAAACTCTCTCAATTACTTTCTTAAAGTGATCTAATTAATATTACAAACACTAGCTCAATACTCTAAATATTACAAAAAACTAGGTCGAAAAATAATTCATTTAGATACAAATTCTATAAAAATTTGATTGATGGAAAAACTAATAAGGAAAGACAGATATAAACAGAACAAGATTTTGAAGCTCTATTTTTTTATTAATTGAAAGCTATTTATTGTAATTCTTTTACTTTCTTTTTTATATAATTATTATTTTATATATATATATAATTTTTGAGATTAAAATCTATTGTTTATTGAATAAATGTAAAGAAAAAGATCTACATTCTATACTCTTTTATTTATACCGGTTGTAATCTAATTTGAAAAATAGACTTTCATTTTCCCTACTAAACATATATAATAAATGTATAAATGAAATACAAATATATAAAGATTGAAACAGAAATTATTAATATTATAAATAAAAGCTAGGTTGTGAATATATAATATTTACTTCTATTCTTAATATATTATATTATCTCTTAATTTCTATCTCAATTATTTGTCTTTTTCGGTTATCAATAAGTTGATATAATTAAAAGCAAGTTATACATTTTCTAGAATATATTCATATATTCATTTTAGGTATTTCAAATAATACTACGAATTCTTCGGGATTTGCATCATGAATAATACATACTCTGCTTTTATCCTGTCTCTTACAATTCGCATATATATCTCGAAACCATCCCTTTAGCTTTATACAACCTACAAAAATACCCTCCCCTTTCATACACTTCTAACAAGACTATTGTTTTATAATGTTTTTGAAAAAGAGAGATTAATAAATAATCAATAAAAGCTTTGAAGTTATATACATATCAAGATTGAATAATTAAAGCTTTAATAATATATATATCATATAGGGGATCATTTAAAGCATTATCATATTGAAATTGAACCTTATATAGAATCTTCTTTTCAAGAAGCTTTAAATAATTTATATATATAGAATAATATTTTAATTAATAAAATATTAGTAAATACTAAATGTAAGGTATATAAGGGAGGATGTATAAGCTGAAGAAAGTAATTAATACATTGATTTTTATTAACTTTTAATGGTTCAAAAAATATAGACTTTAATAAATCATTTGAATTCCTTAAATCTAATATATTAGGAATTGATGAGAAGGAAGGAGGGTTATTAACTATAGTAAAATTAAATACTATTTTATTATAATAATTGTACAACTTGATATTATAAGCTTTAAATTGATTGAAAGATTTTTAATTGAAGAATTAATAGATTTAATTTTTTATTTATTATAAGGTTATATATACTAAAGTAATTATATAAGTTTTATATAGTTAATAAAAAGCAATATCTATTATTAAAATAAGTATTATAATTCAACAATATTGTTGTCGCTATTATATTATTTGAAAAATTGAAGATATATTATATATAATTTTTATAATAATATACGATAAGATTGTACTTTATATAGTACAAATATTTTTTCTAAGTTTTCTATGGCTATATTATACAAATTTTAGAATTTTTTTTTGCTTCAGGTAGAAATCTATTTTTGGGGTTTTGGTCATATCGACCAAATCGGCCTTGGTAAGTCATGAAGCTTCAAGATTGCATACGTCATAATTATTCAAAATGTATCCAAGGATCACAGCACACTGGCCTCACTAACTTTCATAAAAGCATAAATCTGTTTGAAAAACCGCGTTTCAAGAGACTTAGTGAAGGATTGAAAAGCGTTACTTTACCTGTGTGTATTGAAATACGAATGTGGTAGTGACGACAGGATTTCTAACAACATGAAGTGAAATAACAGTGATCAGGCATGATCTCAAGAACTTTCAAACCTCATTTTGTGTCTCTCTAAGCCACAATCGATTCCCGGAGAGTTTGACAAGTGCTCTGAAGTCTGGTGATGCAAAATTTCTTGTGGTGATAAACGGGCTTAGAGTACCTCGGTGGTATATCCCCTCAATGTACGGTTATGGGAAGCTGAAAAGATCCAAGACATGTACTAGTATATTCGAAGGTGTGCCCAACTGAAAGGCCAATTGATCATTCATACAAGCCTTACTCCTGTGACCACAAATATCCAGTTTTAAAAGGCCAATTCGTGAATAAGCTGTTCATGTATTTTTAGCATATTTAATAGGAATTATGGCCAAGCTGTATCTTGAGATAAAACGAGAAACGAATCAACAAGCAAGGGATATTTTCCAGTACGTCACGGTGTATCCGAAAAGAACTTTGAAAACAAACCTACTCCGAGGAATGCCACGGTTCGTGAGTTGAAACAGCAATCTTATAGATTTATCTTCATGACAATGATCGATTCACAAAGCCAAAAACTGAATAATGAAACAAATGGCAGTGAAAATTCGAAAGTGCAAGATTTTATCTGAAATTTCGGATCCTCAAAAAGTTTCTCCTATCAAGAGAAAGTCTTTCGCGAATCGCCTTGATCTAGTTCAATGAGCTGAGCGGAATTAATATCGACCAAATACCTCATTCTTAAGGAGTGCTGCTAGTAAGCATCTTCCGATCTAACCCATTTATACACCCAAATAATTTCAACCCCTGAACTGAAGAAACCGATGTCACATGGTTTCGCTTAAATTAAGCACTTCGTGCAGAATGATTTCTGATTACCTCTTTGTAGTTACTATATAAGAGAGGGAATTGACTACTAATTATAACCGCAGCCACAATTTCTATCTCACAAGCTTGGCAAAAGGTGCTGGTAGTTTTCAAGACAGAAGAGCTTGTGCCATTAAAGCTTTTTTCGTATCATTAAGGAAAATTCCCCTCAATTGCGTCATGTTTGGTCATACATATCGACAAGATAGTATGTACGGGACAGCGATGGTGCTAGATATGAGCAACAATGACTTATATAGATGACAAATGCAACAAATAAAAGTCAAGAAATGAATATTTGCGTCGCTCATGATTGACATACTGTGGGAATGGTAAGTCAATACGAGATGATTATCATCGCAAACAACTTTAACCTCCTCCCCCTCTAATGCCCTCATTGTATCCTTGTGTCGATTTCTGATATTCGCCATTGAACCTTTGAATAAGCACTCTTATTTATACAGTTATACTACAACAAAGAACCTCGGTATAACCATATTAGACTTAGTTTCTCTCCCGTCAGTCATTTTTGCAACCGACCTCAGGTCAATTTTGATTATCGGCAGGTATAAGAATCATGAGATTCTCAATCCTAAGAACAACAAAAGAAGTAGAGTTCAAGGATCATGCAGTAACTATGTCGAATCTCGCTTATAATCCTACCCACTGAGCCTATCACTGTGTTCCTCTCATAAAGAAATGAAACCTCCGGCCACTGGAATCAAGATACAGTGAACTTGAAGTGACAAAAATCATGCCGCCGACAACAAAAATAAGATAGAAACAATGAAAACAAACAATTCAATTCATCCTAACAAGAAGATTACTGTTCAAGTACAGATCTATCTTAATACAAGAATCAGAAATCTCAACCCAGGAAGAGGTCATGTTTTCAGTCGCAATATCGCCAAAAGCAAGCAGAGCACCTGAAGCCGAATGTTTGTCATAAAAAGATGAAACTGAAGGATCAACTCAGATGATTTTAGGCATGGTATTTAAACCATTAAAAAGATCATAGGATGTGCTCACTGCGATATTCTCGAAGACATTCACTCATATTCTTGAAAGACTGAATTACAGTTCCGCTAATTTGAGATCAAGCTATCTCTTTCGAGAAGAAGTTTTCTAGTCAGTTGATTACTGATTCACCCAGAAATCAAGAGCAATTTTGACTCAGAAGTTCAGCAGGTTCTAGAAGTCCCAAGATACGGATATGAAAAGAATAGAAAAGCTTGCTTTCCATTATCACTGACAGCTTGAGACGGTTTAAGCCAAAGGCCAAGAAGGGATCTTTACATATGAATTTTTCCACAAAACTGTTGGAATTGCGTGGATGTTGACATAATTACATGGAATCTCTCCAATTTCATTATTCATATTGAACAGACTCCGATAAACCTTGTCAAATCGATAGTAAAAGAGTATTTTGACAACGTTCATGGACGAGTACACTTAATAATACCTAGGGATCCAAAGAACGATTAGATTTAAGACTTTTGAGACACATATATAGAAAGACCGAGGAGTCTCCATCTCTCAAAATCACAGAGATTGGCCCATGTTGGTGGAGAATACAGCACGAGGTGGGGAGTACGAAGAATCCTGTTTGAAGGACTGGAAACTTTTATATCCATGGGAGGTATTTCAAGCCTCATATTACGCCAAAGCTGTGCCCTGAACTTATTAGTGGATCTAACCATCTAATGATCGTAGCTAATGAGAAGCCTCATTTTAGTATCCAAAGAATGTGAGAAGTTCCAAGGTCCGTCATTCATTCCCCATGTTATCTTGAAGTCCATTATATATTTATAGGCCCCTTCTGACCTTGTCAAAGATGATTAGACACCTGAACTCTGTAGAAGCAAAAGATATGGCGTGAAGATTTGTCAGATAATGTAAGCGATTGATCTGTGTCGAGTTCCCGCCAGACTTGCATGATTTTCAAGTATTCCGATTAAATCAGACCGTCAAAAGACTCAGAGACGACATTCTCACCTGGTGTTCAACAAATGATATCAATTACTCTTCAAACTACAACACTAATTGAATCCAACAACAATCATCTCTTTCTTATTGCTTCCCATCTTACATGGATCGATTCTCTGCTAGCTGCCTCAAATTACCTTTCTAATATCATTAAAGCCGATTACGCAGCACTCAACTCCCTTGAGTCACAGATCCAGCCCATGGTCGGTTTCCTTTGGTGTTTCTCTTGTGCTCCCAACTATTGACAAGTTATAGTTTTCATATTCTTCATGTTTTTACTCGTTTTGAGAGAAACCTGCAAGCGAGATGCTAGATTTTAAACTAAAAAGATTCACGGGAGAGTATTATGTTATGCACTTAATACTCAACACTTGTAGAGTCAGAAGACAATAAGGTTGAGTAGGTATCTTTTAGGCTATACAACGAGTACCCGCAGGGCGGATAATGGCCTTGATAGATAATCCACAGATAATCCGTTTACAAAGCAAATAATTCAGAATCTGAATAGGTAACCTATAGAACAGATATAAATTACTCACAAATATTTATTTACTTATATGTTATATAATTATTCATAATCTTTTATAATATTAATATAATTTTATAATTAATTTAAAAATTAATATAAATTTAAACTTGGATCACTTTTGGGCTGGAAAATAATCTAGGAATAGCTTCATATTTTAAGCAAAAAAAACAGAGATTCTTCACTTTTTTTAAAGAATTTATATATCCATAGATTATTCACAAATAACCTATATATTCGTAGATAATCTATCTATTTATAAATAAATAAATTATTTACAAATAATCTATAGATTATCTATACAAAGCAAGTAATTTTAAAGCCTCAACAGATAATTCACGAGTACAGATAATTTGTGCGCAGCCTAATATCTTTACAAAAGACATTCACAAACTACCCCGCACTCGAATTCGGAGTACAAGGGAGACTGAATTTTAGATCTAGAGACAGAACCTTGGATATACAATCATCTAAGTAATCTTGAGGCAGAAATCAATAAAGCTCCACAGCATATAAGGACAAATAGCACAGGGTTTTTCGCGCTAAAATGACATGAAACGGTTGACATATGCTTTCTTTATAAATTAAAGACGTCACTGACTCTGATGAAATCAATCAAAATACTTCCTTGAGCAAGTGCGTCCTATGACACGACATGGTCTCTTGTGTCTCCCGATTGGTATTTGATAAGCCAGAATCTCTTTACAATACGTTGAGGCTTTTATACAAATGAATGGTGCTATTAATGCTGCGTGCAGACTTCTCAATGTGGCTTTGTAAGATTACATGTAAGTGGAAGTATAAATAAGGGGCGCGAAGTGAGGAGTAAATGCAAACTCCCAATCCCTACGATCTCTCCGAGTAAAGTCAATGTACAGCGAGTCTTCGTAAATTTACTCACCCGCCATCCAAAAGTAATCATGCCTACCTAGTCCTTACTGTTCATTCATCCTGCCTAGCCTTGTATATAAACACTCATAAAACAGACACGAGATACCCAACTGCGCAGCACCGAAACTCCATCAATCGATCCATGGAATTCCCAGTCTAATAAATTCAGACTTTGGGAAAGCTTACTAACTCCTATATCGATAGGTTTGAAGGAGATTCTTAAGTATCAAATGTGAGATAATCATCGCTGTCATTTCATTTCACATTTTTCATTTCCTCTATTTTCTGATGGCTTAGCGAACTTCAGTGGGGGGAGGGGTGGATGACAACAAGACAACGAAAATCAATATAACAAAAAATCAATTTCCATCTAAGTACCAAACAAATCTCCAAGGCAAAGAGAATCCGATAATATCTTCGTTACTAATGTCTCTCACGCCAAGCAGCCGTCTCGCCTCACATTTGGTAATTTCTTTATACTTTTATCTTTATCTTCCTCAAGTGGTAGAAAGTAGATCTTTATATACCCCAACTATACAAATCCCTGGAATATAGTATTGAATGTTCAAAATCAGTAACTTGACCTATCTTATTTCTTGTCCATCTCCCCATCCCCATCACTTGCTATCCCCTCTTACGCAACCAATTACCATTAACAAATATAAAAGCACCTCTTCTCACACCACCAACACATCAAACCATACTTCCGCAGAGCAGAAGATCTCGACGGGTCTGTGTACTCTCTTTCTTTTTCTTCTAAGAGTTACAGATAACATATTAATAGTGCTGGGCGTGAGACCTTGATTCCTCATTCTTTCATTTCAAGGAAAGATGATAAGATACGAATGTAAGATCTTATAATCTGGATGCCAGTGAGCGTAAAATACAACAATGAAGAGATCGATCATGATAGAACAGTAAAGATTGTCAATAAGATCTTCACAATAACGCATAATCAATTTTAGAATTTCGACAACAACACAACGACAACGATAAAAACCATAAGTCCACAAAGAATATAATATATCGAACTCGTATCGAGTCACGAAAACAACAAAAATCGGAAACTCCGAAATTCGCTGAAATGAAAAACAAAGATTTGCCATGTCCTTGCAGGTCATTTTTATTCTCTCCTGTAGCACACTGTCTGGATTTGGAAAGTTGGGCTGAGAAGTTCATATGGCTAACTATCTGGGTAGCTAGTGATACTTGCAGGGAAGAGCTGCCTGGTATGATGGGTGAATACGGATAACAGAAAATTAAATATTATGATTCATACTGCATCATCTAGATGGGTTATGTAGATATAAGCTTTAGAATATAAGATCGTAAGATTAAGTTTGTGGTATGTTCCTTGCTCCACTCCATGTCCTTCTGTATTATCTGCATAATAAAACGCCGATGCTATGTATATCCCTTACCCCCAATCTTAAGAAAATTCTTTCCATGAATTCCTCCAACCCGTCAAAGCCAAAGCATTCATCACCAGCTCAAGCCTCTTCACTATCCCCAGGCTTAACCACATTCCTCTTCGTCGTACACGCGCAATTACACGCACAACCCGAACCCGTCGCATTCTCACTCTCCTTGATCTCCAACTTCTCTCTCATACTCTTATCCACACCATCATCCTTCTTTCCCTCCCTCCAATCATCTTTCTCCACTTTTTTCACCCCCTCTCTCCCTATCCCCACATGTCCTCTCCCCCCCATCAAACCCTCTCTATACCCCCCTCACCCCCTCTCATCCATATCCCCCTCATTCTCCAATATCCCCAATAAACCACCCCACTCCTCAATATCGCCAAAGCAGTCACCGGATCCGCATAACAAGGAAACCTTTCATCTCCCTTCTCCTCCGCCGGTTTAATCCATGGTAAAATCAACAGCAAACAATTACTCAGCATAAAAACCACAATATAAACTTTCTTTGCCTTAAAAGGCGGTTGATAATTCTCAGCTGGGGTAAGTTGCAAATACAACAACCCCCCACTAATCGCAACCGAGATGATCGAAACAGGATGTCCACCAATATCCACGAGGAAGTCATATGTTTCTCCCGGTGGAGGCACGACAATAACCAAAACACTGACAAACCAACGAAGAAATAATCCCGGAATCGGGGTTTCCCCTTCTTTTCCCGAGAAAAACTTAGAAAAAGGTAGAAGTCTATCTCGTCCCAGTTCCTGATTAACTCTCGCCTGTGCAAAACTCGTTGCGGCGATATTTCCAAAAGCTGATACGACCACAGCGACAGGTAACACATTTTCGCCGACTACTTTGCCGAAAATGTTTCGGAAGAAATGTCCTGCAACTACTACTCCCGCAGAACGAAAATCGTCGAGTTCGACGACGAGGAAATATGCAATGTTGGCGAGAATGTAGGCTGCCAAGACGAGAGAAAGCGCAATAGGGGCTGCGGTACGGAGAGTAGGAATGGGATTTCGAATGGAGGAGAGAACTTGGTTTGCGGTTGAGTAGCCGCGGAAACAGTAGAGAATTTTGAGAAGCGCGGTGGCGTAGTCGTGGAATTGAGTGGAGGAGTTTGCAAAGAGGTGGGAGAAGTTTCTCTGGGCGGTGGAGAGATGTTGTAGGGCACCGGGGATGTATTCTGGGGAGAGGAGATTGAGACGACGGGGAATGATGGAGGAAGATGATCCGATGCGCATGAGAAGACCAGCAAGTCCGGAGAGAATTACGATGAGGACGAAGAACATTTTTCCCACGCCTAGAATATTGATTATGCGGAGACCGGTTCGTTAATAGCGAGCATGGATGAAACATATGAGTGTAATGACTGCTACTGCAATACTACGGACATTCCATCTATTGGCGTCGATTTCAAGGGCATACATTATATATTCTCCCAAAACGATACAATTGGGCGTGAAAATCCGAGAAGCACAACATAACTCATGAACGCACATGTCGCCAACATTTTCGGTTGTCGAAATATCCTCTCGAGATATATGCGTTCGCCGCCGGATCGTGGTAGCGCGGTCCCCAAGTCAAGATATACTGCAAGACCGCAGAAGGAGATAAGAGATCCGATAACCCATAATGCAATACTGGCCCCTACGCTTCCTACAGATTGGAGAATCGAGCTGGGTGTTGAGTAGATTCCTACTCCGACGGTTTTGCCGACTATCATCTTGATGGTGGGAAAGGTACCGGGTTCGGCGATTTCGGACGTGCTTGAATCTATATTGTATAATGGAGTTCGTGAGAGAAAGGTTGATGATTCGGCTGGTGATACTAAATTAGTACCTGAATATGAATCGAAATTTTCATCCTCATCATCGGATTCTTTTGATTTTATGTTTTCCCGACCGTTTGGTGTCGACAGATGACTCCGCGGTGTTTGAAGAAATTTCGATTCACCATATATTGGGCTTCCTCTCGATCGATCGACATCGTCATATAATCCTTTATCTCCATCTTTGTTATTTGAATATGGTCGTCGTGGTGTAGCAGGAGATCGACAATTCATTTCGAAACTATTCCGTAAAGGTGTTGATGCAATCGATATAGCATCGCCGAGAAACAATCTCGACTGAGAGAATCCTCCCATATAGATGGCTTATCTGGAATGAGAGTATGGGGAATTATCGTAGGATTCGTAAACAAACGAACTTCATTGTGTTATTGGAGTCGAAGTGTAGAATCAATTAGGATCGCGACTACGGAGAAACTCAAGTATGAGATAATGAGCCAGTGTCTCAAAATAAGACAGAATAGAAATATAAATTCATGAACGAAAGCTTTGAAATTAATGGAAGACGAGTAAATATGAGAATCGAAGAGTTCTTTTCTTAGATCAACTATGATAACTTTACATGAACACACTTCTTGGCTTTTTCAAACAGCAAGTAGTGCCAACTTCCCAGAATTAAAGATCAGCATAAATATCAGCATATGCCCATTTGATCTCTAAGAATATTTCCCATTCTTCACAAGAACAATACATGTATATCCCTCACCAGCAATTCGATGTCCAAACCAACGACAAATCCACTAGGATTTTCATTCGCTGAAACGACATGGAATTCTTGACCTCATGTTTTGACATCTATCCCATTCTTTTCCGTTCATCATGTCGATATATATCAAGGAAGAATCCAACCGTGGTTGATCAGACACCAGACGTCGAATGCTGAAACAACGTTAGTAATCCAATGGAGATGATGAAACATCAAGGATGAACACCAGAACAAGCATTTTGGATTTCATCAACCAAGGAATCGCCAAGTATGATATATTATCAATGAAAGCTTCGCTCTGATTCAAGAAACTTTGGGTATTGCTTGGTTCAAACTTCGAAGGGATTATCTATCGGATGGATGTCGTCAATGCCAAGTATTGATCTGGAAAGTAAGTGAAGCCGATATTTCTGTTTGCTTTTGTCTGATGGATACTAGATACCTATATAGACGTTGCGTTTTTCGTCATTGGGTTTCATCTTGAATCCATTTTGATCTTTTGGCTGCGTGGTCACTCTCATGATTGATCTTTCCTTCCAGAAACCAAACATCATTAATGAGAAGATAACCATTGAGAAACAAAATTCCCAAGAGCCACCACAATGGTGGTATGGCATTCTCAAAAAGTTGCGAATACTCAAAAGCTTTTCATGTGGAGGAAAGTTACAAGCTCGTTTGACGGCCCGAACACGGTAATCTTGGAGCTCCCGCTCCCCTTGCATACAGTGGTTCCTTGCCGATTTTCCGTTTTTGATAGTATTGTGACTCTGTGCTGATATTGGCATTGTAAGGGGATAAAGACCTTTTGAAGTAATAGCTATTAGTTGAGGTCTTTTAATTTCATTGTTTTGATTCGGAAGAAGTATGTGATGGAATCAGGAGGGAAACGTCTTTGAAAATTTCTGATTCATTTCACCAAGAAATATAATTTCATATAAATGCGTAAACAAGCACTCGAGTATTTCCGTTTCAACAACATGTAGTAAAAGTGATAATTTCACCAAGACAAATGACAAGCTCCATGCCAAGAAGAGATCGGATCTATTAAGCCTTATTGTTATTAGTTCTAAAGGACATACTAAGAGGTGACAGGTATCTTGCATGTCAAAAAATGTGTTCATTAACTTTGTAGTAATATATCAACCCGGCAAGGCCCTGAAAAGAAAACCCTATAACTCCATACTTGTGTCCTTTCCAATATGAAATGAGTTTTTTTTGGCCCTATAGCCATCCATCCTAAATAATACCTCTTTTCTCGAAATCGCGAGTGAGGAGATTATTGTAAAGAAGAACGAGTCCAAGTGCCATCTCCAAATTGTTTGCGAGACCGATCCCTATCCGTCTTCATTGCTAGTGACAACACAATCAACATCCCTAAACCTTCAAATTGAAATATCATATCAGTCATAATTCATACCCACCTCACTACTCACAATCTCATACCTCACGCTTTTCTCCTCTCCCTCATCCATCCAATCCCATCTTAATTCCCCCTATCAAACATCTACCAATCCATTAGCACAACTCCTACTTCCCACTCCCATCCCCAGAAGTCCCACCAGTCTTCGTACTTCCATACCCCCCCTCTGGCAACCAACTTCTCTCCAACACCCACTTTCCCTCATTTCCTTTATATCGTTCTCTCTCCTCAAGAAAAGGTCTAAAAACCCCATCCACAATACGATCTGGAGACATTTTCCCCTCCTTCACTACTTCGCCTCCAACAATTGGTGCACCAACTAGAATCCCCTTTGGTACCATAACTTGTTCGAACATTTTAACAAGACATTGGCTTGCGCTTTTAGTGGCGCAAAGAACGGAGATATTGGGATCTGGGTATTTATCGAGCAGACCGCCAGGAACAAGGAAAAGAGGATGTTCGCCTTGGGGAATATGGGAAGTGTTGGCGTGATTCATGTACCATTATCTATTGAGTTGTAATTAATGCTTCTCCTCCCAGAATCCAATTCTGATATAATCATATATGTGAAATAAACATACCCAGCAACCAAAGTTCCCATGGCCGTAATATTAAAATCTTGTGTTAAAACTTCCGGTTTCAATTCCAGAATAGGACTCGGAGCCACGTGTGCAGCATTATAGCAAAGGACATCTACTTTTCCACCTACTTGTTCGGCAGCCCAATCTAGAGCTTTGTGGAGAGAAGATGGGATACTGGCATCGCCTGGGTGGACGAGGACTTGAGGTGCTTTGGGGTTGAGATCATTGATTTCTGAGGCGAGAGAAAGGAGAGAGGAGTGATTGCGAGAGATGAGAATGATTTGCCAGTTGTGAGAAGCGAGGTAGAGAGAGAGACTGCGGGACATGAGGGGGCCGGCGCCGATGATTATGATGGTGCGAGGTTTGAGAGATGTCATGTTGATGATTTGTTATGAGGTTTAAATGATTTATGAGTTAATACTCAACCTAATTTGTAGGATGAAAAGAATCACGAATGATAGAAAATGCCGGGTCTGTTTCTATGCTGAGAAACATATTACATAGGAAAGTAAGAACAATAGCTAGAACATGAGATTGTGCTATAAAAGACATAAATGAGGGGTGAGTGCGGGGTAAATTCCAAAGAGAATTCCAAAGAAAAGACATTGGAACGAAAGTTTTATCGAATAGTAAGAATAAATGAAAGAGCTCTCTAATGCATATTCGGTGCAAATGCACCCATCTGATTCATCAATCCGCAGCTTCATCCTGCCAATCGAAAGCCGCAGAATACTCAAGTAGCATGACCTGTGTAACTTCTATCTAGGAATAGAAACTATAACATTCGAGGTAGCACAAAAGTGTGCAGACTCCAGAATGGTACTGAGAAACAAATGGGATGTAGAACAAGAAGTAAGATGCAACTTTGCCCAGACTCTACTACATAATCAAATAAACGAATGGCAGCTCGCCAACATTGAACGTAGTTGATCTCCAGTAAATCAAATCACTATATCCTAACAGAATACTCGATATCGAACGACTCCAATCAACAGCATGAAGCTCCCAATCGAAAGAAAATCCCCATATTCCTTTTCGCAACAATGAGAACAATAGAACTAACATTGCTACCACCCCACTCTCTAATTCCAATTCCAATTTCTCCACCTTCCACCATCCCACCAAATTCAAATAAACAAACTCAACAAACCGACTGCAAATTCAAGAAGAAGAAGAAGAAGAAAACCATCTCATCGCCTCTCTAAACCTCAGACGAAGAATGCGATTAACCTATAAATCAATTCCCCATACATCTCCGAGGCCGCGACGAACAAACAAACACACAACAACCAAATACCTACTCAGCAGTAACCTCAAGACAGACCATCAATTGCAACCAACCGCAATCGAAAAACATCACACATATCAAGTACGTACAACTCCCAATCCCCATCTCCATTCCCCAAACTCAGAAAATCCACTTCAGCTGGCCCAGGTTCCTCCCACTTCAGAATCCAGATATGCAACCAAAGTTACAAACTCACACTCCTTCCATTTTCCCTTTTTCATTCTCGTGTTCTCAGGTCATTCAATCATATCCCATCCCATCACATTCCATTATCTTACATCCCATCATCGCAAAAAGTACTAGGTAAGAAAGCGCAAGAAGAATGAATAACTCAATACTCCGCTGAAAGTTTGACGACATGACCTTTTTTTTTTCTTTCCTTCTCTAGCCTACGTAGCATAGGTACCTTTTATCTCATCTCATCTTGTCTTATCAAGGATAGTTCGACGGTAGTATTAAGATCTCGAGATCTCTGTGAGATAAAATAAAGTACTAGGACTAGAAACATACTAGATAATCTTACAAGAATGACATCTATAATTGAATATGATATGATATGATATGATATAATACTCTTAGACATATCCTTAACTTAACTTGCTAAACATATCTATATAGATAAATAGATAGATAAGCATTTATAATTAGCTGATGTAGTTCATTAGTTTGTGAACTATATCATCATATGAGTTACTTTAAAAATACATTATAATTAAGGTTTTCTTAATATTTATATTTTAATAATTAATCATTATTTTCAAAAGAAAAATTATAAGAAATTATAATAAAAATGAATTATTTATAATATTTAGGCTTTTTTCTAAATAATTCATTTAAACTCGAAATTAATATACTTTGTGTTATAAAAGCTCTTTTTCTTTTATAACTTTAATAATAAATAAAATTTTTGAAATAATTGAAAAATGAGGTTTTATATAGGAAATTTTTGAGCAATTTTATCGGCTAATAAAGAAAGAATACAGTTATACACAAATGAATTTTATATAGAAAATAAAGTAACCGATTTGATTATATAACCTACATACTAATAAATCATATTAAACTATATAACAAACCCTCTCTTCTCTCTTCTCTTCTCTTTTCCCTCCCTGCTTTTCTCTATATACAGAACACAGGAATGAATATTCGAATGATTCCTAGCGATTATAGATTTGTTCATTAATTCACTTTAAGCTTTAGTATTTTATCTCTAATCGAGTGTACAAGGAAGCTATTTGTGAGATGCGAGATTGCAATCCTATAAATTCAAACGGTTAATTTACGGATATATCAACCTAAGATTACAAGTAGGAAGCAATCAAGTAATCAAGCAAGCATCCTCTCCATCATATCGTATACAGATCTACAGAAAAACTGTATCTTCATCCATTCAATCATTCATCCATCCATCCAGGAATGAATAACATACAATATCACAAAGTAAACCCGTAAAGATGAGTAATTAATTATTTGTATTTGATAAAGTAAGTGAGAGTTTGATGTAATTTTATATCTGAATCTTCTTTCTTTCCTTCTTTCCACATAATCCACCTTTCATTTCTAAAACCATTGTCATGATATCTATCATTCAATCTAATCAATCCCATCGAACATACATGCATAAATATATGCGTGCAATACATCAAGCTAGAATCAAATACACACACACATACATGAAACATGAGACATCAAGCTCATCACATAGATACCTACCTAACATTTAGCACCTTCACCCCCACCCCCACCCTCAAACTACAACCCACTCACAAAATCTAACCCCCTACATAAAAGCCAAAGCCGACGCACCCATCGCACCCATAAACACCCACCCGACAACCCTCAATCCACTCGCATCACCCTTCTTCGTGCTGGACGCACTAGCTGCGCTACCTGTTGCCGTTGCCGTGCTGGTTGCTGTACCCGCACTAGCATCTTCATCGAATCCACAAACGCCCGTTCCATTCATTTGGTAGGTAGGGAAGAGGACTCTTGGTTCTCCTTTATCCATTTCGATAAAGAGAGTTCCGTTTTCACTGGCAATGTATGATGTGCATGTGATGACTTCTGTCATGTTGGTTCCAGCGTCGGCAGCGCTGTTGATGGCGATGGTGTAAGCTCCTCCTTTGGAACCTTGGTTGGAAAGTACCGAGACGATTTGAACACCATTTGGTCCTTTACGTGCAGCGTATGTGGAGTCGTCGCTGTGGAGGAGAATGGATGAGTTGGTGATGTAGTTTGAGTTGATGGAGATAGCGTGGTTACGGAGGGTGTTGAGAGTAGCTGTCATGGTGTAGAGAGGAGTAGTTGTGCTTGGTTTACTTTCCCAGAGAGCTTGACGGTTGTATGGAGAATAGTTGCCTTGGAGATGTTGTTCTTGTCCATAGTAGTACTTGGGGATACCATCTGCGAGAATTGTGAATGCCATTGCGTTGGCGGCGAGCTGTTTTATATTAGTATACCAGTATGAGATGATGATGAGGGGAAGAAACTTACAGTCTCATCATCATTGTAAGATGCAAAACGTGGTTGATCTTGATTCTCAATGAAATTGGCAAGATATTGTGGGGATTTACATAAAGCTCCCACACTCTTGACCATATCGACCAAGCCCGACATCTTACCAGCGGTAAAGGCCTGAATGATTGTGAAATAAACTGGGTAGTTCTCCAATCCCTCAGTATACTGTTGATACTTGCAAGTGAAAGCAGCATCACCATCATCTACTTCTCCCAAAGGATAAACACCCGCCGCATCGACGAAATCTTGAAAGAAATCATATGTGATTTGTTTAGCACCGTCAACTCGAATTCCATCGATAGAGTAATTGGCGACAAGCTCCTTGATCCATGTTCCTAATGCAGCTGCAATGTCTTTATTCTCTGTTTTGATATCTGGAGTTGCGACTCCGGTGTATCCCAGCCAACAATTTTGATACTCTGTGACATTTTGCCAATCGACAATTGGACAGTAGGAATTGTAAGATGCTTCGTCGTTGAATGGAGCGGGGGAGAAAGCAGAATAATCGATCTTGGTTCCTGCGGTCATGTTGTGATCTCCAATGTCAACAGCCATCTCACTAGCGACGACATCAACGAGGAGGTACATTTTTCTCTTGTGAAGTTCTGCGCTGAGCTTCAACAAGTCATCTGCTGAGCCGAAGTTTGGATTGAGATCGTAGAGAGACTAGAATATCGATGTTAGAATTTTCTATGCTATCCCAATAGCAAGGCAATTGCATGCAAACAGAGAGAAGCTCTGCCAAGAGAAAACCTACAGTTTGCCAATATCCATGGAAAGCTTGTCCATAAATCGTCGTACTGTTGATGTTCAGATTGACTGGACTGATTTGAATGGCCGTGAATCCCATGTTCTGGATATAATCCAGATTCTCCGTGATGCCATTCCAAGTACCTCCACAATAATTTGTGATATTACATGGAGCATCTAAATCCGAGGATCGATGATATCTATCCGTGATAACCTGATAGATAGATCTCCCCGCCCAATCATCACTGCTTGCTGCTTGAGATAAACCCGCGAAAAGGGGAACGAATGGAATAAGTGAGTACTTCATCGTGATGTTGTGTAAAGCCGAGGACAAAAGACTGTAACGAATGGAGGTATGGAATAAGAGTAAACTACTCAAAATACAAGTGCAATGCGTACGATACAGACAGAACGAGAGACTGAATGTATGTATGAATCAAAAGATGTCGAAACAATCACCAACTCTTCAATTATTTTTTCAAAACACAGACGCAAGACAGAAAGAGTGTAAACAATTTCAAAATCAACAGAAATCAAAACACAAGGAAGAGTCAATATAAACCGAAATCAAACCCGATCTTTACCCCAAACCACATCCTACCCCAATTAAGATATCCATACTTTTCATGGTCCCCAAGTGTAAGTGTAAGGGTTGTGATATGGAATACGAGAAGTTAGGGTGAGCCACCCTGAGCCACCAGTCAGGAACAAGTCTCCTGATGGTATCCGGACAGCATCAAGGCGTATGTATGAATTTTGGTGTTATTGATGCGTAAGGTTACATGCATGTAATGAGGATCTTTGACTAAAAGGGCAGACTTAGAACTTTACACTTGCCCATTTACTACGCATACATTTACTATACTTTGCACGAACATCCGAGGGGGTAACCATATGGGAAAGGAACACCGGTGAAGGGCAATTTCTTTCCCCTGTCGAGATGAAAACAATTGCTGTGAACAAGATGAAGATATTAAATGTACAATCATCACAAGACTGCGAAACCAAACAATGCAATGCCCGATAAGAAATTGAGTTTGCCCGTTAAAATTTAAACAAAATAACCATAATATACCAAGTTAAAGTGACACCCACAATGCGTACCAAAAAGCTCTATCTATCATCCGTGTTTTCGATAGCCAAGCCATCAACAAATATCACTAAGTGTAGATCAACCATTGCTGCATTAACTGTCCAGCCCGTCCACCTCCCTCACATCACCCCTCTGAACTTCTCTCCTCCACTCAATACCAGGAACAGCAATGGAACACGAGAACGTCTTCAAAGCAGCACTCCCACGTCTCGTACCGGATGGGTCAAAATAAAGTTAGGATTTAATGAAATGAACTCCTGGACAAAAGACCCCGTATAAAGATTCTGCTTTTCCAAGCCGGACCAAAGAAGTCTGATGTTATCTTTCGACATGTTTGTTTCTGATACCGTTGTCAGGGATAAACACGAGAGCTGCGAGTTGGATGGGATTGATCGATGTGTAGCTTGATAGCGATACCGTATTCAGATAATATCAGAAACTCGGCACCCTTTCTCATCGTGGGCGTTGATGTCCTCGAGTATAAGGCCTAGCATCGCCAATCTATCAATATTCGAAAATTCTATCTGAATCAAAAATTGGACAAACATCCGCGAAATCCTAGACGCAAATGTTCCAAATAGACGAATAAGCAATGCTTAGCGGAAAAGCTTGACTAACGCCACCATCCCCGGACAATTTTAAAATTGCAATGGGAAGGGAGGGAAAATGGGAAATGACGGTGTGCTTATGAGATACCGTTTGTGAGATCTGGGGAAGATGAGATGGGATGGTATGGAAGGAATGAAGTAAGGCTTCAAGGGGATGGGGAGATTAGATTGTTGGTTGGTGACGCGTGGAAGGTTATATCTTGTCTATCTGTATCTTGGGTACCGGCAGACGGGATGGACTTGTGTCTACTATCGATATAGAATTCGAACTTTTTGAGCTACATCTTTGTGTAAGATCACCAGAGTATCTAATCATATTTACGACCTTCAACTTGGGCTTCAGAAAAACATCGAAACCAACAAAAAGGAAAGTGTAGCGACTTTCTTCCCTCAGAGCTCAACTTCTAAATGATTTCTCCCCGTCAAATTCCCCATCATCTCTCTAACCTCAGTTACCCTCCCTACTACACTTTGAAGTCCTCCCTCCTTGCCCCAAACCCCCATTAGCAACGCCATAAAGAATCCCACGAACACCCCCAAGATCACTCCTCTCCATTCTCCCTTCACAATTCTCTTTCCCCAAAACATTACCTCATCAACCTTGACTCTCATAACACTATTCCCCAATTTCTGTTTGCGTGCACTCTTCAATCCAGGTAACGCATCATGTGAATAACTATTCCACGCCGACTGGTAATTCTGCATTTCATTTTTCTCTACTTTTTGACCAGCCCAGTGGCCCAGAGTCTTATGATCAGTCCAGGGACCAACGGAAGGGTTGTCAATTTGAACAGAAAGCGGTGTGAGGATGGGGACGCCGTAGCCGCAAGATGTTTGGACCTGATGTTCTTGTCAATAATCTTTCTTTTGGATGTCTCCCATGTCTCGAACATTCTATCTCTTGAAGTCCAAAGCAGAATCCTACTGCGCTAAATCATAGAATGCATTCATGAGGATCGGTGGAAGAAAAAGAAAAGATACCTTCCAAACATCCAATAAGATCACAGCTCTCGCACCATCCACATTCGACTTTCCCATTTTCGCCAATAGGGGTGCGAAGTCAGGTGTATTCCATTCGACGACATGTCCTGTGCAGAAAAATCGCATTATGCGGGGAGTGGAAGTGAAAGAACAGAACATTATTGTTACGCGACTGTTTTCTTTGGAGGAAGTTAGTGTGGAGATGGAGAAGTAAGAATGTTGGTTCTTATGGGCGGAAGAGAGGAGGAGGGAAGGAATATAGATGGACGAACCATAGATATGGCTGATAGTCTCGACGCCAGAACCCGTTGCATCAATACTGAGAGTGTATTAGATTCATCGTCCATAAACTTGGAGTCTCCCAATAGAACCAGTGATGATATCAAAGGTACATGAAATCGACGAATAGCAAAACACTACAATACAAATCTCAGACCGCAAAAGGAAGCACAACCACCGTGTGTATAACCTAAATCAATTGACGACGAAAGTCACACATGATGGCAGCCATCTAGTATTCGCATCTTCCACTTCCCTAACACAGACTCCAAATTATCATCCCATATCTCCTTTCAACACGTCCTTGATCAACACATCACACCCAAGCCCCAACAACATCGAAAAATACAAGAAAGAAACAAACAAACAGGAAAAGGAACAACAACTCACTAAGCACAACTATTCGGTCCCAAGATCTTGAATGTCGCATCGCTAATCACCAAACATCAGTAACTGCTTTTTCTCTCCTTCCTCTCATCTTTACTTTCCCACTCCCCTTTTTCCTCCTCCACATAGCCCCCCCTCACCCCCTCTATCCCTCCTCTCCCCCATCACCCCCTGCGGAACCAGAACAAACAAACAAACAAACAAACAAACAAAAAACCCAAAAAATCACTCACGGCAACCCCTTCGGACTAATATTAACATGCCTCCCAAACGTCGGCGCCGACCCCGTAAAGAACACCGATTGAGCCATTGCCCACTCCGCCAATTCCGGAGAGATAGATGTATAGAATTTACCCATTTCTTTTATCCTTTTACTCTTCAAAACAGAGAAAAATCGAAACAACAAACGAGTAATCGAATATTTGAAAATTCGAGGGTTCGATCAGAGGGATAAGGGATATATATATGTATATATATGTATGTATACCTATATGTAGGTGAGATGAGGGGTACTAGATATACACAATGAATATACCCAGCCAGAGAGAGAATCCAATGATAGAGAGGTAAGAACAATTTCAACATCCAAGTAACAAAGAAAACTCGATCTTATAAATAATAATAAAATTCCACAATCATCTATTCATCAACCTGAGTCACCAAGTGAGAATAATCACAGTCGTGCGGGGTAGGTAGGTATTAGCACCACGCATAGACACATCAAAAGTCCCCGAATTTCCTCGATTTTCAATTGGAAGCCCTTTACTCTACATGCTTGGCGATGAACTGGACTGATCTATTCTCGTAATTTCACACGTGGATATATAAGCTGTGACTATGATCATTTCAAAATGCAACGATTCGAATTCGTATCATCATCTTGTATGCTATATGCTACGCTTGATATACCATGCCATGTATTTCTTGACCCATCTCTCATCACTCATCACTCATAAGGTCTAAGATCCATAGATACCTTTCATTCCACACCTATTCCGTGTCAAATCGCCAGATTAGGCCAAGCCAACCCATCATCTCGATTCAGATTAAAAAACAAAAGACAGAAACCAGATTCAACTAATGTTGTACAGGGGTAATGTGACCAAACAGACGCCTTCATAAAATGCCGACCTTTAAAAAAACAAACGCCCAAGTGGATATCCAGTATACATCTCCTGAAATTGGAGAATGTATCGACAGTAAAGAACGTGTGGTATAATTAAAGGAAGTAGTCCCCAGCGCCTCTCCGACCAGCTGGAACTGCACGTTGATCTTCTGGTACGGCACTGAAAATGCTGAATTTAGGATTTAGATCCTCTCCAACGTTCATAATCGAAGCGACGTTACCACAACGGTAACAGTAGTTGGGAGCTGACCAGACAGTAACGACAGATTTTTGTGCAAAATGATACTGAAAAATGTTAGCATATTTCCCATTCTCATCTGAGCAGGTGAGATAGCATACCTTGTATCCTTCGTTGACAAGTTGATGAGCACGAGCAATAAGTTTTAACCCATTGACATGATTAAACTCATTGGCAACCTTGTCTCCAAATAGCCATCCAGCACCACGAGGAGAAACGGCCCAAGTATCAACATCCTCAGGATCACTCCATACCAGATCACAGAAAGCACCCTCATGAGGAATTTCTTGAGCACGTGCAACAACTCTGATTTGATCAACGGTTCGAATTTCTGGACTCAAACCACCGTGAACGCAGAGAACTTCTCCATCAACAACTGCTGCAAGAACGAGGAAGTCGAAAACTTGACAGCAAGATTTCCAAACTGAAGCATTGCCGTATTTTTGTTGACATTCTTCGTAGAACCCATATACTTGCGTGATTTGACGAGATTCGTGATTTCCTCGAACGAGTGTGATTTTATCAGGATACCTGGTATTGTTAGAGATCGGTCTGACCAAACAAAGTGATTCACTTACGTAGCTTTTAAGCACATCAGTAATGTGAAAGTTTCCAAACTGAAATATCCTCTATCGACGAAATCACCTAAGAAGATAAAATTTTGGTTCCCATTTCCAGAGACTTGATTGTTGTTGACATTAATCCCGGAATCTGCTCCAGAACTCGCACTGCGATTTGATCCACCTGCAGTACGTGGACGTCCTCGAGGTTCATCATCGTCATCATCATCTCCTCCACTTGCGCTTTCCACACCACTGTCACTACTTCGTATCTTCTTCTTCAATTTTGGATCTGTAATCTCAGTAGGCGGTTCGAGCGCATCTGTGTTGATCACAGTGGTGGGGGCTTGAACATTTGTCTCACCCGGCATACCACCAGCGATACGGAAGAGTTCGAGTAAATCGTAAAATTGTCCATGAATATCACCACAAATGGTAACAGGAGTTGCGACAGGTTGTATATTGGACTCTGTTGAGGGAAGGATCAGTACAAGAAGATACAAAGCAATGATTCAGAAGGGCATTACCTTCCATTAAGCACTCCTTTACCATCTCGCAAAGTTGTTTCATTGCCCATTCTGGTAGATAATGGCATTGTTTCGCCTCTGCTAGCCACTCCTCCAGACCGGAACGAGGTCTCAATTTCGCAGCTCCAGGGCGGGGTACTGTGGGACTCATGTTGTATATTCTGATAAGGTGATGGCGAAGTCTTGAGCTTCTTTTTGAATGCGTGAACAAGTGGGATTGTATTGTGACTTGAGATTTCTCGACTTTAGGAGAGTTGAGTCCGTTCCTAAATCCTCTCTGAGTTCTGCCGGGTTTTCTGAAATCGTCTCGAGCTTGCAGGTATATCTTGTTGGTATGGATGCTTTTCCAACAATTATCACTCTGCAATTGTTGTCGCAATTGGTTTGTTCAACGCCCTCTTCAAAGCTGATATTGGCGGCTTCTTGGGAGTTATCGTAATCGTCTTAATGTGATTGTTCGTAATCCTCCTAATGAAATACTTCTTCAACTGCCTCATGTGAGAGTGTACTTGGAATCATGTTGCGCTATGCCCGATATCGTAGTATAACCGAAGAAGTTGACATAGAATATGTGAATGGTGACCGTATTCTCGGTGGCAAGGCTTTCCGACCCAAGCTCGCCAAGGACATTCATTCCCTTAGTAGTGATGCCCCACGTCTAACCTTATCAGCAGTCACATAATTCGAGTACAATACCTAATGCTGTTTCCTACTTGCACAAACACAATACAAACAAACCAGCAGGCGATTTCTCTGATAGATGGCCGTCGCAATTCTTTATATCAATGTGCTTTTCATGAATTTGCAAGCTCGTATAGATTAAGGAACGTGAACATCAATCATTCGGTTCCACGCGCCCCAAATCATTTGGCGCAATAATCCGATAGAAAGTCGACCTCAAGGTTTCATCTGTTATTACAACTGCCATTCAGAATGGCTACCACCGCAGGATCTCGCAATAATACCAATGGTGTTCTTTCTGTTTCAACTACCCAGACATCGGGAAATACCTCCAAACAAACTGCTTGCAAGCCAGCAAGTTCAAAAATGAAACTTATTGTCCGTAGACTGGCTCCTGGATTGACGGAGACAGAATTCTGCTCATTGCTTGGTGACGAATGGAAAGTAGGACAAGGAAAGGTTGATTGGTTTCAATACAAGCCGGGAAAAGACTCTAAAGAGTATGTACTTTCGCAAAGAATGCGCCGACATTACTTACAAATAAACGCAGCCCTTCCAAACCATCCCGTCCTTCTCGAGCATATCTTCACTTGACCAATAGTGACCATCTGTTACCATTCTCCGACGTCGTGCGAAAGTCTAGTTTTGAAGATGCAAAAAATACATACACAAATTTTTGTCTTATTGGACCGCCCACTGTCGAATTTGCGCCATACAGCAGAGTCCCCGCAGGTCTCAAACGTCGTACAGATGCCCGGGCTGGAACAATCGATCAAGATCCAGAATTCATGGCATTTCTGGAAGGTTTGGCTAATCCAGTTACTACAAAGGAAGTTGGCGCAGAGGGCGAAGATCCCCCAACAGGAAAGGCCGAGAAGGTCACAGTAACTCCCTTGGTTCAATTTTTGAAAGACAAGAAGGCCAATAAGACGAAGGAATCAGCAGCCAAAGCAGCAAAGAAACAGGAAACTTCAAAGTCCAAGACAAGTGAAGGATCGAATTCTGCGGGTGATGGCAAGAAGTCTAATAAAGATTCCAAATCCGACAAAGGTGCGGCCCCACAAGAAGCTGTCAAGATTTTGAACAGAGAAACTGGCAAGAGAACAGCAGCTACGTCAAGCTCATCGGCAGCCTCTGTCTCAGCTCCAAGTAGCATCGAAAAGAATGTACCTAAGCTTGATACTTCTAAAATTCCGGCAAATGAAAGACAAGCTGTGGTCGCTGCTCATGTTCGTATGCTTCGGCGTGATCTCGGACTCAATCCCTCACAGGCGCATCGTCGTATCAAACGCGATACAGCTAGTGCAGTAAAGGCGGAGTCTACTGAAAAGCCTACCACAACTTCTAACAATAGCGCATCTTCCCCAGCTACTCCTACAACGCCTACAGGACCAAAAGTTCCTCCTGCCCAGCCAAGCGCTCAATCGGGTAGCCGAAGATCCAGGAGAGGTAATCAAAATCACAACACCGAGTCGTCTACCAATAAGCCATCAACTACCACTACTTCTGCCCCAACTACACCTATGGTTTTGCTAAGAAAGCCCGATAATCAGAGACCCCAGCAACGACCAAGTACCGCCACTTCTCAGCTTTCATCTACTCCCCAAGTTCAACCAAAATCAACTCCAAAAGTTACTCCAGCTGCTTCAGCTACGATACCACCTCAACAGGCTACTTCAAATCGAGGGTCAAAAGCTCAGGTGGATGTTTCATCCAAAGTTTCCCGACAAGCTTTCATCAAACATGCCAATCCGTCTCAAGGTGTGACAGAACCATTGTTAAAAGAAGCACTAGAGAAATTCGGCAAAGTCTCTATGGTTGAAATAGATAAAAAGAAAGGCTTTGCATATGCCGATTTTGAAGATGCAGAAGGTTTAAAGAAGGCAATGGCTGCGAATCCAGTCTCCGTGGCTCAAGGCACCGTTCACGTTATGCCACGAAAGGGGAATACTGCAAATCCTGTACCACGTGCTGGTCCTGCCCCAAGAGCACCTGCTCCGTCACCTGCTAATCCCGCTCCGCGCGGTGGTAGAGGCGGAACAATGGGAAGGAGGGGTGGTAGAAACGGAGGTGGGAGAGTTCGCGTGGATATTCCAGTCGCGGACTCTCCAAAATCTTCTACAGCCGCTGATTCTTCGAAATCAACTCCAGTCACACCTGCAGGAACAACCCCTAAGTGAGATTCTCTTGATTTAAAATGATGGTTCAGCAAATTCTCGAAAAGTAATTAGCAATGGTTCGGCAATCTGTCAAGAATATGAGCCATTATCAGAAGTACCAGAATTCCATGCGTCATTGAAAGTTTCATTCAAAGTGCCTTGAAAGGATACAAAAGCCCAAGGATAACATCCAAAATAGCACTTGGGTCTATCCTCGGCTTGTCCAATTTCGGTCTGAAGCTCATAGGGATGATATTATGTGTAGGGGAAACATAAATTACGAGCGTGAGTGCAAGCCCATACGTCGTGGCGAGAGGGGCGAGCTAGGAAGGATTGGTTCTTCAGTGGTAGGAGGTTTTGAACTGAATACAATTACACGGCCTCCCAACCGGGGTGTTATGTCTGATCTAGTATTACGTAGCAAAATCTCGAGATCATCCATTGATCCTTTTCTTAGTGATGCATTCATTGATATGCTTAACCCTTATGCTCAACGAAGCGAACTCTCTCGTCTGCAGTGGCTACCATCCGATGTATAGCATGCTCTTATCTGCTCGGGGTCATTGCCAAAGTTCCGCACACTTATTCCCGCTCTTAGTTTCCACTCCCGGAACTAGGATATTCGAATACTACACAAATTCCCTCGTCTCTATAAATATTTATAGCTTCTTCTGTAGGTTGAAAAATGAACGGAAAACAGTCGCGCACCATACGTCACATGGCCTGTCCCATAATTGTAGGATGGTGCAAAGTTTTGCACTGGTTCTGGTACGTAGGTCCGGAGATCACTCGACCATCGGATGTCCGAGGATTGTTGCTGCCATGTGCTTGTATCGTTGTTATTTTGTTATTCTTATTGCTGTTTTCCCCCATACTGCCGTCTGGCAATTTTTGAACAACACTAAGCAGAGTTTCCCCTGAGACCAAAAAGCGGCTAAACCACTACGTTCATGGTGATAAAGCGAAACGGAGATCGTTAGTCACATTCCATGATCTGGAGCAATTTGTGTTGTTTGGGAAATGTTCGTGTCTTGATTGAGGATCTTATGAGCCTATTTAAAAAAAAGCATAGAGAACACAAGATCACTCAAGTGTAGATACTAGCAGTGGATTCACTAGCTTGCATGGTTTTGCTGGTTATGAGGGTATGTAGTTGGTGTGGAGGGGTTGTTGAGTGGGAAAGATGGAGTGAGGTGGATTTGTATATGGTCTGCAAAATGGTCGGTAAAAAGTATTTTGAAAGAGTTTCTACAGGTACAAAAGAGTGGTGTAATCGGGACGTCAACAAAGCATACAGATCCTACGGGGTAGATGACGCATGGGCTCTAAGGAGTTCATCTTTCTTTCGGTTAGAACCATATTTCGCAGCCCTGATTGACATTGCTTGACTGAGAAGTATCAGGATTCTTGGTGAAGAATAGAAAATTAAGTGACGCTGTAGACTGTTCAATATTATCGTCTTTCCCTATGAGTCGCTACTGGCGATGAGTTGTTGTCATTTTCAGCTTAACGTAAGTCATGGCGTAATGCGTCTAATTGCGGGGAACCACTCTATTAAAATCTCAATTACTCAACAATCAACTATAATACAATCTCCAGTATCACTTTCAGATTCATCTTCAACTTCTTCTCCAATATCCTCTTCAGTTTCAGTTTCATATTCAATTACTTTCCCTTTCCCTTTTCCTTTTTTCATTGTCTGTACCTTAGTAGCTTTTTCGACTTCCACTACTGCATCACATAATTCTTGCGTAGAAATATGAAAATGACCCTTCAAAACTAGTCTCTTTCCTTTCTTACGTATCGTACGTTTCTTCATAATAGCTCGTAAATTATTCGCATCGTGTTGGTGAACAATACTTTGAGCTCGAAGTTGCTCACTCCCAATCGTCAATTTTCGAATGTATTGACGAACCGGGGTTGAAAGAGTCGTATCATTTTCAATTGTTGAATTTAAAAGGTTATTTGCTGTTTGTAAGATTGCTACATCCGGGGGTGAGCTATTGACGAAGACTTGGTTAAAAATATCAAATTGGGTTGGTTCTTTGGATATTTCGACTTCGGGGGTAAACTCTCGACCCAGTGTACGGAACACTCTCTGTGGATTAAATGGATGTAACCCAGCTCCCCGCCATGCCGATTCGATATTTTGATGATGGCATACGTCGGCTCGAGCTTTAATATATGCCTCCATCCATTCAATCTTTTGTATTCGTACAAGTTGAGCTTGATTCAAATCAGAAAGTGCTGCGGTGAGCCGTTTTTTCAATGGACCGAAAACCGCAACATCAAGTGGCTGAAGCAAATGCGAGGTATGAGGAGGAAGTATAAGAAGTACAATTCGATTTTGAAGGCAGTGAGCTATAAAGCTTCCACTAATATGAGAATCGTGGCCATCGCAGATGAGAAGCCGATATTTGCCACCTGCTTTTGCACGAGTTGCAGGTTCGAAAACGCGTTTTAGCCATTCTAATCCATGAAGATTGCTTGTCCAGCCCTTTGTATTTGCTGAAAAGAACCAGCTACCAAGAACTTCCTTCGGAATCCAATTTTGAAGGACATTTTTACCTTTAAAAATCCCGAGTGGTGGAAGAATGGATCCATCCGCACAAATACACTCTACCATTGAAATCCACTCTTGACGGCCTGGATGTGCTTGATGTTTTGTACGAAGTGTAGAATCGATAATAATTCGAGTTGATTCCATTGTCCCAATTGAATGTCCAGATTCATCCATATTATATTCGTCTTTCTTCTCAATTCCATAATCCTGAATCGCTTTTTGATACGCGTCAAACCAAGTACTACATGTTTCCCTGGTTGCACCATCCATTCTTACAGATTCAATTCGACGGCCAATAACAACTGTAAGATGAGGATGTCGTTTGATAAATCGTGGAACCCATTCATGACCAAGAAGGTGTTGTGGTGGGAGTTCAAGGGAGTCAAATGAGGGGCAATCCAAATTATAAGTCCGTTTTGAACGTAACTCCTCAGCCAATTCTTTTAACAACTAATGGCCTGGTGAATAGCCGCTAATTGTCAATTGCTTTATCCACTTAAGAAGTACATTCTCTTGTACAGCAGAAAGTTTCTGTTGCGATTGACGTGCTTCAGAACGCGACGAACCCCCTTTGACGCGTCGCATCACAGTATCTTTAGAAAGCCCTAGTTCTTTTGCAGCTTCATATGAAGACTTATACTTTCCATTTTGAACTCCTAATACTGCTTCAGAAAGTCGAGATTCCATTTCCTGCACTTTTAAACTTTTTCGACGGACCATTGTTGAATTGTTGCTTTTTTGATGGGGTGGTCCCCCACAATTAGACGCATTACGCCATTAGACGCATTACGCCATGACTTACGTTACTCATTGTCGTGTCAGGTATTGGAGTATGTACATTTATCATGAGAAAGCGAGTGTTTTGGGAAGTATTTCGAAGGAAGTGGATCTAATCTACAGATTTGCAAAAGTAGAATACCGGAACCATTTCTCCATCTCTGTTGCTGAATTGAAGGTTCATTGGCCGAGTATGAGAGGAGAAAAGCTGTCATATACAGATGTGAGAATGGAGATTGTTGATGATTATGCATGAAGTTTTGACTAGGTGAGAAGTGAATCATTCTCAAAGACTTTTAGAGTGAAGTGGGATTTATGGGACCCATTCATTACAAGTCGATGCGAGGGTACTCTTAAATCATCTCTACGGAACTAGTAAATATATCTTCCGGGCGCTATATAAGGACTTTGCATTGAGAGGTTGAATCAAGTAGTATACGTTTCATAGACACCATGGAAACTGATGATGGGAAGCGAATTTGCATGTGGCTACTCTATCAGCTGTGAGATTCGAAATGAGATATCTACCAGCTGATGAACTTATCATCATCCTGTCACTTGTACTTTTTAACCCCTAGATGAACTACCATGGCTGCCATTATGTGGCTTCCACTGTCAATTAGGTTACTGTCGTCAAATTTCAGGATTTCCCAACTCTACATTAGCAACATCATGATTGGCATAAAAGGTAAAGGAAGAACCAATTTCGCCTCCGAATGGCTATATGAGTATACGGCGTCAGGAAGAGAATACTCGGTCTAGTCATGGAGACTTCTTGCCTTGTGATTGCTTTACGTGACGAATCTTCTCAGCCTTGCTCCTTTTAAGACCTGAGGAGCAATCTTTTCATACTTTTGGTACTTTAACATTGTTGATCTGTGGAGAGTGATTTGTACTAGTTTTCGGGGGCAGATGTTCACTGTATTCATATCTGTAAGGATAATCATATGAGTCTCTACAGACAATAAGATCGAGTGTCGAGATCAAAGAGGGAATCTCTGGTTATCTGTTTGTTATTGTCCAAGGCGAAAAAGGAACGACGGGATAATGCATAGGAGAATTAGAACTCACTGTCACTATCATGAGATGAGATGGCAGCTATCTACCCTGAGAGGAACGAGGTGAGAGTGCCTAGAAGCCAGTAGGAGAAATCGGTTTCTTACTTGATGTGGCTCTTTGGAGATGAATTAAGCGATGGTTTCTGGTGGACCGGATGAAAATTTGTGGCAATTGCTTGTTGTGAGAACTGCAATCAACATTGTCATCATCGCATTTCTTTCAGTACCATATTCAAGCTGATCAAGCATGACGCATACTAAGCTATACATTAGTATCTTCTGTATAGTAGCGACTATGGTAAGTTTTTGATCTCGTCTTCAGTCAATCTGAAATTTTGACGTTGTTCATTGCGCGAATGTGCCCTTTCGAGGGGTGTCCTCAGATGCAGCTTTGCCCTCAGCGACCCAGCATTTTCCTCAATGCCTAGCTAAATTGATTGTCGGTATTTTCACCATCCTTGTCATCTCTCAAAATACAAAGGGATAGTACTACGACGAAGGTTCTGAACATCCAGCACCTCGCTAGCTAGTACAGCTCCTTGATGGTTCCATCATCGCCATGAGATATTCTTAATATATAATGATAATACTAAAGTTATACTTTGCGGTTTGGAGTTCATCAATTTTTTATATGCGAAATTTATCATCCTGCAAATCATGTCCTCTTACATTCCACAATCATCTTTCATCATATCCATCATCTTACTCGCCACTTTCATCTACTTCATTGTACAATTTTGTGGGATTCTTATCAGACTGGGTTTGGCCCATCTGCGATCTGGGTGAAGAAGTGGCAGTTCTTGATTGCATTTAAAACACTTTCTTCCAGCCATTCAAGAATCAGAAGAGCTTTGTAAATCGAAGTTTCCTCTTTGCTTGGCCAAAAAAAAGATCGCATTTTATCGGCTCCCAAATTCCAAGATCGAGAGAAATCCGCCTCCTACTGGAGAGAAAGAACCATGTGACATACATCTACCCCTCTAGTCATCCCAATCTTGGGGTGCGTCTTTGACTCCAATAGTTTCACCCAGACATGTGATCCCAAAACTCTCCAGAATCTCATTAACGCCAGCTTCTGCGTTACAAACAAGCGGAAAGAGACGAGAAATAGAAATCTGGGCGTTTCAATACCACAGACGTTACAAGGATATAAAATAGTAATCTTACAGGAGGGTTGTATCGTATACTTTTGCTCTATCTGAGGCATTATCGTCCATCATTGTGTATTCACGGATATGACAGGATATCGAGCCTCGATTAAAGTCCCGGTACCCCTTATAGATCTTCCTCGTTTGAACTATCTGCTGTTCTGTACGCCGTTCATCATTGTGCCATTGTGAGCAGCTTTTCACTTCCGTTAAAGGGATCATATGATACGACTCGGACTAAAATTGAGAGATGGTGGGGGGATTTGACAGGTTTGTTTTTGGACTCCCAAGATATTAGAGGGGCCATTTGCTTAAAAGAATAGAGATATAATCAACAATTTCTACCCCAGAGGAAGCGTGAGTTCATCCTGATTGTTCTACCGTTGAAAGTTGGCTTGACGGTGCAATGGTCGTGAAATTGGAGCCTAGCTTATGTAAGCTACAGAAATTTCCCCTATTCCGTGCCAAAAAATTCAAAATGTCGAGATGTACTTGACATCGCTTGATGATTCTCCATCATTATCGAGAGAACCTACCTAGTCTTCTACTTAGTCTCGATAATTGCCTGTTTAATATCTCCAGGTCTAGCTTCCGAGGTATGCCTTATGCCAGGGGAAAGCTTCAATGACCCCGTGGCTATATTCAGGATGATCAAGCGTCGACTAGAAGGATCGAATGAGGCTTTCGTGATCATCTCATTATCAGCGTCGATGTCAGCGTGGACGTTGATGAGCTTTTGTATCATTTTCTTGCCAAACCGAACCACGGACCTCGGTATGACAAGAAAAGACCCGCTTTCGAGCCGGTGATACGTACGTATCGGGAGTGTCACCAAACTGGGGCAAACCCGTTGCTCAACAAATTCTAGATTCTTCAACATGAGGATCCTTTCATTAAGACTGCCGCGTTGGCAGTCCTGATCGGACTGGATTCGGAAGTTTTTTTGTGCATAATTGCCCAGTCAACGGATTCGCGGAATGATATAAAATGTTAGTGAAAGATTTATCATCCTGCGAATTTCATCCTCTTTCGTTTCTTTTCTTCGTTCAAATTTCTCTGATATATTAGGTATTCCAATTGCGATGGCAAGTGCAACAAAAATGGTGCAACCAAAACCCCTCTCTGCCTTCAATAGACTATCACCCTGCGTCTATCTCTACACACCCTCCACCACTACCGCACCACCTCTATCAGATCCATCAACTATCCTCCTTTGCAGCTGGAACAATGCCGCTCCAAAGCATATCTCCTACTACACCAGCTACTATACCAAACTCTTCCCTCTCTCCCGTATCGTCCTCTGCACTATGAAGACTTCTCAATTCCTCCTCCAATCCGAAGCTCAACGACGCAGAGACGCCGCTCCTGCTATTGATGCTCTATTCTCCGAATCATCTGATCAAGGAGCGAGATTATTAGTCCATTGCATTAGCAACGGAGGTGGTAAACGATTTTACGGAATCGCTGGGCTGTATCAATCTCAGAAAGGAAAACCTCTGCCTATATCCAGCATCGTATATGATTCCTGTCCATCCCTCCCGTGGTTTAAGCGAGATTTGCATGCGCTCCTCCATGTGCCGGGAGCTAAACTTCCTTGGTTGTTATATATACCCCTAGCGGTCATTGCGATTATAGTTGCGTCGATAGTTTATGTTATCGTGCATTATTGTCCACATTGGGTATGGAGAGATTTGGTGAGGGGACCATTGGAAGGTTTAAATGATGAGAGGTTGGTAAGGAAGGAAGCTGCTAGAGGGTATATTTATAGCGAGGAAGATGAAGTCATTGAGTGGAAAGATGTGGAGGAGCACGGAGAAGTAGGTACTTTGAAGGGGTATAGGGTTGAGAGGATTAAGATGGTTGGAGGAAAGCATGCACAGATGTTTAGAGGTGAAGGAGGTGAGGAGGCTTACTGGGGGTTTGTGATGAAGCTGTGGGTGGGTGCATCAAAAGAGATTTGAGAGATACATTTGGTAGAGCTTACCAATTCTTGCTAGTATGGTTGTTACAGGTGGATTGTAGAATTTACACTTTCCGGAGATTTCCTAAAAGCATAGTTTTGTGGAGTGATCAATGCCCGCAAATTTTCAGTTGAAAAAATCGAGAAATGTTATGGAGCATTGGACTGGGGGAATTACTTGGTTTTCAAGGTACTGCTTAGGTAGCTCTTAAAGGCTGCTCAATGCTCGAGGACAATCACTCAAGCTTCTAATATCTCGGATCGAAAAGTCCTTAGCCAATGCCCGCGTAGCCCCTTTGTATGGTTTGCCCAATCAATAAAATCATTGTTCAAAGTTACACGTGAACCCGGGTAAAAAGACAGCTTGCCATTCGGACTTTAGATGGAAACTCCATGGGGCGAACAGGATACACAGATTCACCGCCTCAAGATATGCAAAACTGCTGCGAACTCACATTGTAAATATTTGTGACATTTCCATCAGCGCGAAGTGCATGCGGTTTATGATCCGCCCGCTCTTAGTCTGCATCAATATGCCGGTATTATTAATGTGGAATAGCGGTAACAAGGTCGACTTTGATGACTTTTAGCTGGCTTCCCCGGATTGTTACACGAGCCTCTTCAAGAAGCTTCAGTCTAGATGATGACTGCATCCGGCCGCATCTCCTACAATCCTATAGTATATAAGATTTCAGGATATCGCCACAACGCGCAATCATTAATAATCTGCATAGCATAGGATAGAGAATCACCGCATCTCGTCCGATACTCAGTGTTTGTTTTGCATAACTAGCCGCTTGACCACTAGACATATAAAAGCTCCAAGTGGGATAGATCTTCACACTGAGAAGCCGATGGGTGATCTGAAAGGAGTATTGGATGTATGTCAGATTCAAATTCTCGTGTCTGTGTTGTTGTGCTGTCGGTGCACTGAGGGATTTATGCAATCGTTGCGTGTGCCTTGCGCTTGCATAATAATTATTGTTCAATCACGTGCGACTTGTGCCATCATCTTCAGGTTTTCGAATGGGCGTCTGATGCGCTGAGAAAAAAGTACAGCCTCGTCCATCCATCCATCTCCCATCCTAGAACAAGCATATCAAGATGTTCTCCATCCAGCAACCTATTGCAATAATCTGCTGGCTTGATTGAATCGGTTGGTGCCCAATGCAATAAGTTCCCAGCAAATAATGATTCTCACGCTCACTCCACGCAGAATGAAAGCTCCTCTCTAGCAAAGGAAACGTCATCACGTATTGCAAAACATTGCAATTCTTTTCATCATTACATGCGAGTACCACATTCATCTAGCCTTCACGAACTCTGCCTTGCAGAGATTTCCCCTCCATCACACCAAGTTTTCCATGTCTTGTCCGGTTTACCGGTTCCGACTACTGAGTTCATTATGAGCGAGAGGGTCTGGATGACTTCGCCGCATTTTCAGCCATATCTGCAGGCCATCAAATCATAAAATGGTTCTCCAATAACGTTACGATGGCATCGTGACGATATACCAATATGTGACTGAAAGATTTAGGATTTCTTCTCGTGAAGTGGCTGGTTTGGAAAGTTCCGAATGTGGAATGATGCTATGGAAAATCTGACATCAGCATTTGCACTTTGAGAAGCCAAGCTTCCCTGGGAAATTGTTTTGCAAGACATTGCTCAAATGATATCGGGTCTCTTCGAAAATGATTACGCCTCAGCCTTATATTTGGGGGCCGCACAGCCACTCCACATTCTTGTGATTTAGAGGCTCGAAAGTTGGTCACACAACAGGTCATGCTCTGACACTTTTCGTTTTGAGTCAAAGTTATCGAAAAAGTGTTATTGGATATGGTATAGCTTTAGTTTCCGCAAGTGTACGGGAGGGGTAAAATCCTTTGAGCGAACAATCTATCCTTGGACAGCTGAGTGGCTGGTACTTTTAGGGGAGCTTTGTACGACAGGAGTTGTGTTTCTGTATGGGGGAGGGGCCGCTTGTTGGGTCTGCATCATTTTTTTGACATGGAGGGGGAGTGAAGAAATGGACAAGAGTATAGGCATTGCAAGGCAAGTGAGACTTTTTTTCCTTTAACATGTTCCTTGCCCCCGGTTTTAGACGTTTCAATGAAGATGTGGCGAGAAGTTTCTCTTCAAACGGACTTACATATGACACACGGACGGATAAACTGCTTTGTCAAGCATGAATCAGATCGGATGAGATGCGAAATGAAGTAATCTAAACGAGGTGTTTCTGCATGTCGGTCCTTACAATCCATGGAAAAGAATTGACGCAGAAGCCGCGAATTTCTTATACGATATTCCGAAATCCTCTGTCGTGTATTCGTAGCCTTGTTAATATTGTTCTGAAGTTTCGTTCGGATTTTCGGATTTAGATTATGTCCAAATTATTACCATCTTGCCACATGATGTTTGAGAGGGCTGTGCGAAAATTCGATATTCGTGAAATGTGCCAGAGAAATTCTGCGATTTGCCTATGCCTGGTCCATTACGCGCGTGAGCTCTCTTGATGTAGGCAACTATACATATACTGTAAACTTCTCCCTTCTTATTGAACAATCCGAGAAGTGCATTATCTAATACTGTTTCTACACATACATACATACGCGCTTCTGAAGCTGCAGGCGATACTTGCTTGCATAATCAGCCATTCCAATCAATTGTCAATCTATCTTCAAGTAAATCTTCGTTAAGAGCATCTAGATCTATTGATTGTCCAATATAGTCAATCTTACATCGCATCTTCCACCAATCTACTTGGATACGTAAAAAGTCCTTCATCTTCTATTTGATCCCAAAATTTCCAATTCACAAACACAAATTCACAATATAAATGTCCTCCGATCGTCCTCGCTCTCGCGGATTCTTTGAACGCGATCGTCACGGCCACGAGCGTATCATTTTCCGCTCAAACTCGAACTCTCATCGTCGCTCTCCCTCTCAATCTCGCACCATGGTTCATGAACTAGCAAGTGACCTAGAAGACCGCAATGCCGAACTACAAGCTGTTGCTGAATCACTCAAAATAGAACTGGCAGTTGCAGAGAGCAGGAACTGGCAATTGATTTCTGACAATAGTGCTTTACGAGATATTGTCCATGTACTCAAGGGAGATAAAGAGATTTTGAGAAGGGAAAGTGAGCAAAAGAGTGAGGATATCGAGTATCTTGAAGAAAGGGTTGCAAAGTTAGAGGGGAAGAGGGAAAGAGCTGAGTCTAGGGGTGAAAAGGCGGAGGAGAGAGTTAGGTTCATGAGAAGGGGGTTAACTGGGAGGGGGATTCTCAGTGAAGGGGGGTTGAAAGAAAGACTTGAGGATAAAGTTGCCGAGATTGAGAGGTTGAAAGAGTTAATCAGAATTATGGATGACAAGCTCAGTGAGAGGAACAGATGGTTGGCAGAGAAAGATAATAAGTTGGGTCAGTTGAAAAGGTGGATTGTGGGTAACGGATTTCGTGTTGAGGGAGTTTGAGGGGGTTTGCTAGTTGCGATATTGGATTATAGTTGCGATTTCTATTTCACGATTCATGAATTCAAATTCGACATCCAAGATGAAGTCGATGTTCTACATTTCACCGACAAGGACAAAGAGATGAATATCCACGAATTTTTCTCAGCATCATTTATACCAAGACTCGGGAATGGCAGTACCAAAGAGGGCCACAGAACATTTTGGCGCGGCGAATGATATGTACGTACTACACGCCACACTTGTACACCAACACTCATAGGCTAATAATCCTTAGAAAAACTGAAAAAGAGAGGAGAATTTCTTTACAATACAGTTCAATGCTTTTGATTTTTGATACCTTGTAGCTGCTTAGAGTCAGTCTGCTTGTTTTCTATTTTTTTTTCAAAATGGATTCATTCAGTTGAGTTTCTTGCACTTGCACTTGCTCTTATAAATTGGTCTGGTTTTCGGTCGCCAGATTTTGGTCTACTTCTGATGGTTTAATCTCTTGAATGATGGAGTTGATTTTTTTTGGAACGTTCTCAAATGATATCGGCGCTTATTCATTGGTGCCTTTTATCCGGCTTTGTATTGTATACATGGGTGCTTTATGTATGTACAACCCAATGCAAAAAATGATGCCTTTTCTTCTCGCTTATTGGCATATGCGAATGTACTCTCTACCCATTTCATGGTATGAGATATGTGAGTAGCCGTACCCCACCCAACATAGTTGCCTCGAAAGGAAAGCGAAAAAAAGGATGATCATTGAGGTTCAGGTGACGGGTTAAGAGGAGTTACATATTTCTGCCTTCGGGCTTATGTACATTGACGGCATGGACAGACGGGTTAGTTAGAGTTAATTTGGGTTCTTGCTTGAAGCTGCTGGTTGTGTAATATAATAGTTTGATATATGGTTTATAGATGTACAAGCAAAGGACTTTGGAGACGTACATGCAAAAAGAAAAGAATCGATATCGCGGGGTCAATTCCTAGTTTGCACATAAACTAATTCTCATTGACACAACAATATTCCAGTCACCAGTCTTCCAGTGTTCCTCAAGAAATAAAATGAACCACAGACCGAGTACAAACAATAGCTTTGAAGCATATCATTGATCCTCCATCTAATTCTTATAAACGATAAACGATAAGAAATGCAGTTTACTTATCACACTGCCATTAATCGATGCATGCTTGACGTCAAACTCGCGTCTCGGCAGTTTATTAGTTTGCAGTCTAGGTCTCTTAGCGTAGGTTACAATGCCAGAGCCTATTGATTCGTGAAATCCAAAAGGACAATTGAGAAATTTGACACGTGAAGAATAGGCAGGACGGGGGTGCGAGAGGAGAAAGGGAGGTGGAAGAGTCATAAAAACTGTACGTGCTTTTGTGTAGAGTCCCGTGCTATGGATGGATGGTAGATTATCTGCAGAGAATGAGGAAATGGGAATCCAAAGATTGATCGAGAAAGAAAAATGATTAAACGTATACCGTGTGAGTAATCTCGAAAGTATTGCAGGGAGGGCTTTTGCATGTACAAACAAAAACAATGAATTGTTCAATCGAGATTGTACCCCTTCATGCAGCCACCCCGCATCACTACCTTACGCATCAACATGTTGTCTAATTCGCATGCCATTTTCTAATATTCTTCTTTGATATTTTGTGCGTACATAACCGTAATCTTTCTCATTTCCTATTGTTGTCCCGTCTTTCAACAAGTAAGAAAAGAAAGTTTCCATTCTTTGAGGCTCAAGCCTTCGTAACTTTGTATTCCAACTTCAAACCGTCCTACCCACATTACTAGCATCTGTAAGTACAACGTCGACCCGACGGACAACACCTTAAATCTTATCCATGACACCCATCTTCTACACCCTAGATGAAATAATTCCGATCTTTGCCGAATTGGGCTTTTCTAACCGAATCCGTATAGAGTACTCGAGGTACCCAATGAAATGTGCTTAAAAATCTAACTCATTGATTAACAATCGAGGAATTTTATGTCATGTCATAGGCACAGCCTAAATTTTATCCCTGAAAGAACCTCTTAGCGGTCTGCCCTGGCGTTTTTTGACTAATTGCGAACGATTCTTGCGAATTCACAATCCCGAAAGAAGAAAACGATATAGACAAGGCTAGAGAAACATTCAAACACTGCCCCTTTCCTGGGGTCAAATGGGTTGTGAGAACAAGGACTTAATTTTCTCGATCGTTCGCTAACCAATCAACGTGATTAGACGTGGGAAAGCCACGAGGAGGTAGCTGAAGAAAGGGATGTTTGAGACTGAGTCATCATCATTTGATAGTTTACGAAAGTTTCGGACATGGAATTGGGATGTTTGGATTTTAGAAGGGTTGCAAGTACAGTAAGTTTGGGGGCCCAAAAAGTAATTTCCTTCTCCATCCCTTTTACATCATCATTTCGAGACATCGGAAATGGCAAATGGGTCTTCTCCGAATAATTAGATGCTTAGAAGATGATAGAATGAGGAAGGAATAAACAAAATATCATCTGGCGATTGGATTTACGCCAGAAATATGCACAACGGGATGTTCAGCCAGGGTCCACTTCGGTGAGATCATTAGGAAACCATCCCTCTTCCACCCCGGTTACGCCATGAGCCGCGAAGGAAAGTTGCGAAATGTCAAGATACCCCAGCAGGACTGAGGCTGTGATTGGAAGCTCGAATTGAGTCAAGGCAGAAAAGGTACATGATTATTTCGAAACCCGGATGCTTTGTAGGCAGGTACTAGGCTAAGCACAAGAACGATAGATAATAGACACCGGTTTTCGAAGAAGAGTCATATGTTTATTGATCCTTCTTGTGTTCATTTTCATGGGGCAAGTTGGCTATGGTATGAGAGTGATATGGCTATGTATCGGATGGCTTGGAGATTGGTGTAGAGTAGGAGTATATATCTGATAAATTTCCGGCCAGGAATGAGGAATCAAAAAGAGGTGTTTCTTGTTCAGCCTTGTATTTATTGACTCGATTCCCATCGCACCTACATTTATCTTACCTGCAAAGAAGAATTCTCGAATGGAATTCGTCTTATTTATCCATTCAATTCACATCAGCGACGAATAGATTACCTTCTACTGCATCAATACCCATACCCGTCATCCAATTATTCTCCCGCGCTCATTTGATTTATCAATCGCAATCAGATATCGTCGGGTCAGAAACACAACGTACGATTGGTACGAGTTGCTTCGGAGCAAACTTTTCAAGTTACACAAATAGTTACAGTGGTACATAAACGTACCTTTGTACACAAACACAGCATCCTCAGCATGTCTTCCAAGCCCGTCAAGAAAGTGCACTACACTTCTTCCACCAAAGGATCTTCAGTCCACGGCGGAACTCCCTCATCACCACCCATTACATCTAAACCCACATCCACACCCCGTCGTCCCTCATTCTCTCACCAACGTCACCCCTCTGATTCTGGAGTTGGTTCCTCTTCTTCCAATTCTGCTACTGCGTCAGTAAATTCGGCATCTTTCTATACCGACGCCGACCGCGCAGAGCAGAGACAAAATATCCATGCCCTCAATGAAGTACTCAGTACACTCAAAGAACGCGTCAAATCTCTCGAATCGAAGAATCGCACTCTAGAAGAAACATTAGTAGAAAGCAACCGGGAGAAACGAGAGCTCCGTCGTGAAAGGGATGATTCTCTCCGTATAATTGAAGATTTGAAAAAAGAGAAATCTCGAGCCAAAGATGGACGAGAGGCGAAAGAGAGTGATGGGATCCGAGTCCGTGGATCCGATGTCAATGTTAAGATTACACCTGAGAAGAAAGAAAGAGGAGAAAGAATTCCAGTGACAGTGGAGAGAAACACACCACCGATGACACGCCGCGAAAAAGAACGCGATTCGGAAGCTAGGAGGAAAGAAGAAGAAAGACTTCGAGCGCAACATCAGGCGAGAGAGCGGAGAACAAGCTATAGAGATGCGCCTTCTTCGCCACTTTATCGCGACGATGAAAGGGATGTTAATCCTATGAGTCCCGGCTCTCGATTCAGAGACGAAGATCTTCCTTCTCGCGAAAAACGTAACTCGGGTTCTCCGCCCACGGCTAAAATGCAAAATCCATTTACACCATTGAGTTCCATGGCAGCGAACGCAGTTCCGGGACGTGCAAGAAGAGCAAGTGTTAGTTATGGTACTTCCCCAAGTGGATATACGAGTGCGCCACAAGGATATCCGGGGATGACGATGGGGAGTAGCTATGCGAGGAGGGAAAGAGATGAGGTGCCTTATGTTAGAGGAGAGGTACCGGTCAATGTTAACGTTGGGGTTGCGGGAACGAGAGGATCGAGGTTGAGTGGTGGGAGTGTAGGGAGTGCGAATGATGATATGTATCCTAATGATGGGAAGTATCATCCTTATCCTTTGAATCATTGATGGATGGTGGTTTTATTTGTCGGATTCTTTTCTTTTCCTTGGACTTCGCGATTCGAGCGATTGATTGTTTGATGGTTGGGAATTAAAAGCTTCGGTTGACGAACTGGGCTTTTTATCGTTTGTACTTTATTTTTGGTCTTGTGTGCGACACGTGTGGATTGGTTTGCGGTTTCTTATGGATGGATGAAAACAATACCCCTTATAAAATAAAGAGAAATGAACGAATGGAAGGAATAGGATGGAATGGGATGGGATAGGACACATGGTACATACAAGAATGGCGCAAGCCTGGAAGGATAGGAATGGAAACGGTCGGATGGTTTGGGTGGATAATGAGTCTAGATTAGAACAACCCACTAGATAGCTATTATTTTTACATTAGATACTCAATATTTAGATATTGGAATGAAAACTTTTCAGGAAACTTTGATGAATATTTGACTCTGAACTGTGGACTTTTTGTATGTCACATCGAGCTTGCGACCGGATAGAATAAGTGATTGCATTTCCCACTCAGGTCACTCTTTCTGGGCATAGTGAGTACGAAAGCTGTTCGAAATGACTATTTCCAATGTCCTATCCTTACAAAGATATAGATAGATGCCTTGAGAAGATGATTGAACTGTATATTTTCATCTGTCAGGTGTTTTCCTTTGCTTGATAGCCTGTCCGCTACTCTTCCACAGGTCTCGTCGCACCAGTCATAAACCCTATCGCAGCCTCCAAGATATCTCTCACAATCTTCAATTCCGACTCTGTTCTCGGAGTATATATCAACAGATATTCCGCAGGCATTTTCAATGTGCCAGCCAAGGTCATTCTTTCACCCCATCCCTTCTCGATCACATCTTTGCAATCCTTAGGCGATAGTACAGCATGCATTGAATAGTCCACATTCTTTCCTTCCGTATGAACATGTGCTATTTCTCGTTTCGTTTTCCGTGCTGGGAGATGAGGTGTCGGAACTTTGTTTGCGATTAAGAGGGCATCGCCGTGTTTTTCAAGGGCAGATGTAGTCAGAATTACGTGGTCAGGGTAAGTTTTGGCTAGGTCGATAACAGTTTGATCGATTGATTTATGCATTTCTTTTTCACCGAATTGATTGATCTGCCTGTGGGGCACTACCTGTTTTGGCCTGTTAGTAGTTCGTGCAGGTTTGGGGGTTAACCTCAAGGTACCCATTTGCCCTTCTCAGGTCTGAGACCTTCTCGGATTGGTAATGGTTGTTTCAAGAAGCTCTGTTGGCCAAGTGCCCCGCATTTTGCGATCTCCTTGGGATCATCGTAGCATGCAGTATCGAAAGGTTTGCTTTTGAAATACCGGAGGAAGTATTGGACGAGTAGGTAGCCGAGTATATTGCTAGGTAGGGCATTTTCTTTGAACTCTAACCAGCCATGATAATCTGCGCGAGATGATTCAAACATCACGAGAGCATTCGACGGACGGTTGAACTCCAGAAAGATGTCGTAGGAGTCACCTTAAGAATGAACGATTTTGAGTTTGATGATCGGTGGATTAGTTGGCCTGTGCTTACAGCTTGATGCCCCTGTAATGCAGGCTCCATTGGGACGTGAAATGTGGCACACCATCACTCAAACGGAACCAGACATTGAAAGCTTTGATAGTTCAATATTAGATAATGATAGCAATATGATCTCAAATGCAGAATGATTAAATTGTACGATGAATCCAAGCTTCCGAAGCAACCTCAAATTCAAAGCCTTGGTTCTTTGATTTATTATCGAATATTTGAAAAAAGGTATATCTTGCATGAACCTTTTGTCGCTTTCGCCTGAAGCAACACCTAAACGATACCCAGATTTGCAATTCCAGAAACCGACACGGGCGCCAGCAAGCCGTTTCTCGATATTTTGATGGTTTGAGTACTCTAATTGGCCGGTTTTGTAGCCTTTACAAGTAGAAATGGAGGACGATCCCTTGCTCGAGCCCAGTCTGGATATTCCTTTATCTGCTCCGGTGTTGGTCCCCACTCATCAATCGCAGATAATATGAAGCCAGCATCAAGAAGAATCGTGATGTATGTAGCAATCGAACGGTGTTGTTTGACTACCCCTTTTGCCAACCAGTCTGTCGTTCGAGGGCCCTCAAACAAATAACCATCTAGTGGCCAGACGTCTCGACCTTGCGCATCTTTAATCCAGTCAGGGTTCCGTGGGGCAGTCCAGATGGGGTGCTCTACAGAAAAAATAAAAGCTCCTTCAGGCTTCAGTGACTCATAGACTTGATGGACAAGAGATGGTAGATTCTCGATGTAATGAAGAGCCAGAGAGCTGTAGGCAACATGAAACTCATTTGGAGATATCTGTAAAATCTCGAGATCGGCTTCTCGATAAATGATAGAAGGATCTTCTGGGTACTCTCTTGCTCGAGCTAACATGTTCTCAGATACGTCTGTACCATGAACGAATTTTGCACCATTTTCTCGCGCCCATCTACACATCCAGCCAAACCCGCATCCAAGATCTAGGAAGTTTGATCCCTCAAGGTTTGGTAACCAAGAACGTAGTACTTCGAATTCAGGAGCCTTTTCCAATCCATGAACAGAGCGTGGAAGCTGAGCATATGCTTGGAAAAAGTCCTCTTGATCGTAGAGATTTTGTGCCATGGTGTGATTCTGTGATTGGAAGTCCAAGCAATCTGGGTGTTTTTGGTAGTTCTGTTTCGAACGGTAGGTGTGTGATCATCTATAGAAACCCAATAATCACGAAATATGCAACTTATCTGGCAGATGGGCGATTAGGGAGGAAAGTCAACTCTTCCCGCAGTCTCCATACTTGAGATACAGTACTTTATCGTTCTCCAATGTGATACAAAATGTGCGAATTTGGACCCTTCTTTAAAAGAAGCCAGAGTCTTCATCTGATCTCATCATAACGGATTGTCAAACAAAACATTGATGTAGACTGTCGATCGGGACCAAGGTGACTTACCGTAAATGTTGAAAAAATTCCCCTGGGCAGCGGGGTTACTGTATGGAGGATACGCTAGATGGCGGGGTTTCCGCATAGAAACCGACATCGGAGCGGATCTTTGCATTGATCAAAAACATTGTTTCAATTGAAGTTATTCGTATCTATTCACAATAAACTGAGCATCATGACTGACCATACCCCTTCACAAAGATATCTGTCGACCAGAGGTGGCGACTACGGATTATCATTCGAAGAAGTCGTCTTGAAAGGTCTCGCTGCTGATGGAGGATTATTTATTCCTGAACAGATTCCATCTGTACCTGAGAACTGGGAGTCAAAATGGAAAGACTTGTCATTCTCTGACCTCGCCTTCGAAATCCTTTCCCTCTACATCTCTTCTTCCGAAATCCCACCTTCAGACTTGAAGGATATCATCAATCGAAGTTACTCGACATTTCGCGCTCCGGACACTACACCTTTGGTTCCTCTCAGCGAAAAGGATAATCTATACCTTTTAGAGTTATTCCACGGTCCTACATTTGCATTCAAAGATGTTGCATTACAATTACTTGGAAATCTCTTCGAATACTTCCTCGTCAGACGGAACAAAGGCAAGGAGGGAAAAGATAGACACCATCTTACAGTTGTTGGGGCTACAAGTGGTGATACTGGATCTGCAGCTATCTACGGTCTTCGAGGCAAGAAAGATGTCTCAGTCTTCATCTTACATCCAAAGGGTAGAGTAAGCCCTGTGCAAGAGGCTCAAATGACGACAGTTTTGGATGCCAATGTGCATAACTTGGCTGTTGAAGGCACTTTTGATGATTGCCAGGTGAGTCATACATCTACATATAGTCGAAATATCTAATATTTCTCAGGATACCGTAAAAGCCTTATTCGCCGACCCGCAGATCAACGAGACAATGAACCTTGGAGCTGTCAATTCTATCAATTGGGCAAGAATTTTGGCACAAACCACCTACTACTTCCATGCATACTTCTCTCTACAAAAGTCGTCGGGATACAAACCCGAAAACAAAGTCCGCTTTGTGGTGCCTACTGGCAATTTTGGTGACATCCTAGCTGGATATTTCGCGAAGCGCATGGGTCTACCAGCTGAAAAGCTTGTGATTGCGACAAACGAGAATGATATTTTATACCGCTTCTGGAAGACAGGACACTACGAGAAGAAGGCGGTCCATGGTGTCGAAGCTGAAGGTGGACTCGTTGAAGATGGCGTAAAAGCACACGAGGATGGTGTCAAGGAGACTCTTAGCCCAGCTATGGACATTCTTGTCTCAAGTAATTTTGAGCGATTGCTGTGGTTTTTGGCCTACGAGTATGCTTCTGCCGCCGGTATGGATGATGAGTGGAATAAAAAGCAAGCTGGTCAGGAAGTCGAAGTCTGGCTTAAACAATTGAAAACAAACGGTGGATTCAATGTCCAAGACGAAATCCTCAAGGCTGCGAACAGAGATTTCGACAGCGAAAGAGTCAGCGACAAGCAAACCATTGGCACAATTAAGGATTTCTATACTAGTGGTTCCTACATTTTGGATCCACATTCAGCCATTGGTGTAGCTGCTTCATTACGATCTGTCTCCCGCTCACCAAATGCATATCACATTTCTCTTTCAACAGCACACCCAGCCAAATTTGCAAATGCTGTTGATCTTGCGCTAAAGGATGAAAAGAGCTTCAGTTTCGATGCAGTACTTCCCAAAGAATTTGTTGGTTTAGAGGAAAAAGAGAAACGGGTCAGAGTTGTACCCAGTACTTCTTGGGAAGATGTTCGAGCAATTGTTGTCGAGGAGGTCGAGGCAGAATTAAAAGGAACTTCATAATATCCATATTACTGTAGTATAACAGGGTAAATCACCTACAATAACTATTCGCGACTTAAATCCCAGTCAAACTGTGAAATCTGCAGCCAAAAGCCCCTGTCATGCAGCAGTGCCTCACTTTAATGATTGGCTTGCTAATTGGGGTTGTGTGAGGCTTATCTCTTTTCAAAGCTGAGTGCAGCACACCACTTCAAACGTACGTTATTGCAGCTCACTCCTTTCCTCGCAGCAAAACACGATCTGTTCATCGTTTGTTGTTATCAGACAACTCGTCTTGGCTGATATTGTACATTATCATGGATCTTGTCGGCCTCACAGCAAGCATCATTAGTATTGCAACACTCGCGGTCCAACTAGGAGATGCCCTGAGAAAAGCAGCTGAATTCTGGGAAGCCGTTCAGGATGCTCCATCAGATATACGTCGATTGTCTAAAGAGCTCAGACTTGTGGCTAACGTCTTTCATGCGATTCAAGTTGAATATGAAGCTGGTAGCACGCCTAAATTTTTCGAAAGCATGGTCAAAGAGGCCTTGGAATTGGCAAAGGATGATATCGATCAGCTCTCCGAGTTTATCTCAGGGTTATCCCGAAATCTATCTTTTGCTAATGAGAGTCTCGGTAAACGATGGAGGAAAGTCCATATGGCCCTCAAAGAGAGTAAAATAGAAAGATTCAGGGATAACCTGGAGGGTGTCAAGACCACCATGGCCTTACTACAGGGCTGCAGACAACAGTAATATGAAATTCTACTATTAATCTAATTATTTGATTGACTCGATGCTTTACAGGGTTTCATTGATTCAAGTTAATAGCAAGATTGATGTCCTAAGCACGAAGATCAGCTCTGTAGCTGGAACAAGCGCATCCCACCAGGTTGCGCTTCAGACATCACCGGAAATGACACAGAGTAACTTTGTTCCCTCAGGTGAATGGAAAAGTTCTGCCGGTAGTGTTTCTAGGTCTATGAATCAATATAATACGAATTTCTTACTAGGCACTCTTAATTTCCGAACTATTTCCACCACTCACCGATATAGCGATGTCGATGGGACAGACGACGCTGACAATTCAACAACCACCAAGACTTTCCTGGTGAAATTTCATATGGGATTCACGACGTGTCGGAAAGGTTTCAGATTCATGATGACAAGCACCTTTGATCGTTATGCACTTGATGTTGTGCGGCGCCGACCAAATGATTCAGAAATTTTTGAACTTTGTATAGATGGCAATGTTCAAGCTGTTAAGAGGTTCCTTGATCGCGGCGAAGCATCTATTCATGATGTGGACGAGGACGGCGAGTCTCTTTTACATGTAAGTATTCCAGCGCAGGAAAATCCATAAAGTGACACTTCTCATTGTTTTACAGAAAGCTGTCATTCGTGATAACAAGCAGCTTTGCACAATGCTTCTTGATTTTGGAGCAGATGTATACTGGAAGGATGACTATGGCATGTAGGTTATTCTAAATGTAATCTATTCACAAGGAAACGTACTCATATATCATTGCAGTTTTCCAATCTCGAGAGCATCGTCATTGACCTGTTTTGCTGCTATATCTGAAGCTGGGTTTGATTTCTGGTCGTTATATGCATCGCGCCCACCTCGACCGTTTTTCCCAAATTTAAGTATTTCCGTATGGCGTTATGTATTCCAGCATAAATCAGCCCAATCAATCGAAGGAAATTTTATACTAGTGATGCCATGCAACATCATAGGAGGACAAAATGTCGAAGTTGTCGACTTTTTAGTTGCCAGGTTTGCGAAAGAGTTGTTCCAACTCGGGACTTTCGAATCATATCATTCCAGGAATCTTGTGAAAAACATTATATTTACTCTTTTCAAAATGTGGCTCGGATCTTTGATGCTTCATTGGTTTAGTGGAAAGGACGAATTTAAAGTGTTCTTATTCGAGCACAAGCTCACTCTTATTTTGAGGCAAGCACTGATGCCCTCGTTTTCACGCGAATCAAATAAAGAGCTCCTTCTGCGTGCTATCACTGGCATATACATAGATGGGGTTTTAGGGATCATAAAAAGATGCCTTTGGAGCGTGGAAATCACCAATGCCATGTTTCGAATATGGTCGAAACCATTCTTTGAGTTAGGAATTGATCTCTTTTCTCATCATCCAAGTACCGAGAGTGACGGTCAAGAGAACAACGACGAGGGGAGTATCGGCGAAAATAAAATTGCAAAACGATATTTCAAAGGCCACTTTATCCATTGTTGCAAGGACATAAATTATTCGATTGTTCGTGAGCATCAACAAGACACTCTTTCGCTTGACATAGATGTTACAATTTTACCGGAGTACTCACATCTTGATCCCCTATTTTTATGCGAAGCGGGTCGGCAACGTTGCGATCGAACTGGTGTGGGTAGATGCCTCTCACGTATCGATGAAACTTTCATCAAAGATGGAAAGTTCTCCATGGATATTCCAGGACAATGGGAAGAGCCAATAGTTCCAAACACGACAATGGAGCTTGTTCTAGACTCACCATTTTCGATGCACCCTCAGATTTGTTACAGCATGATTCATGGCTCGGAACGTAAATTTTATAAACCTGTCACCGAGGAAGACATCCAATGGATTGAGGAAGATTTGCGAAATGGCACTTTGTATGGCTTAAGTGAGGATTCACCTGAAATGCCGGGAAGAGTCTTGTGAGAGAAGTACCGATTTGAACATGACATCTCCTACAACTTTACAATCAATCAATAACGGATCAGAATCAAAATTCGGAATACTCGATCAAGCGTCTTATCCAGATGAACTCATATCGAGTTTGATATGTTACCAAATCCAGATTTCCATTAGAGGCTGAGGGGCTTATCTCCAAAGATATGGATGATAAATAATATATGAAAATTTCAATGAAAATGAGAAAGTCTCCCACCTTTCTATAGCGTGCCGTTAAGGCTTGACTAAATCATACATAAGAAATCATCCCGAGGGTAAGCAACGGATTTCTTTTGGGGGGGGAGTGGGGGCGTGATCCACCCATCTTTACCTTTAATTTGGTGCTCAGGCGGTGTTATTTAGGACGTTTGATTTTCAATTGACTTGGATTTGATAATTTCCCGAAGCTTGATGATATTTACATTTCTCGGGTTTCTAGGTTATAATTCTCTATCTGTTATGTTAGTATTGCGTATCAGGCTCGATAAAAACTTTCATTGGCCAGGTAAAATCGAATAAAGACTTTCACATCTAAGTTCGCACTCAACTATTTTTTCATTACTCCAATTATGATTCAACAATCAGTATAGCTACTTATCTACTCATCTACTCATACTCAACAAATCCCCAATGTGTCCCATCTGTTACCAAATAAATTGAATAACCGCTGTAAAGTTTCGTATGCTCCCATCTGATCGCGAAACACCATATATCTGAACATTCCTCCGATACCCAGGGTTGCAATTCCCCATGTCATAAATTCCTCTCTGAACCATTCCTATACAATAACCAACACCCCAGAAAACTTAAAACTATCATATACACAGCATTTACCTCAGTCTTCTCAACACACGATACGAATCTAACTTCCACAATACTCTTCCCTATAGGACGCGAGCACTTCCTCTACTTTCCACGCAGAATGCGTAAGGTGACCACTAAACGCCCTATATTCGATGATATTATTATCCAACTTTTACATTACAATTTACTACGCGTTCAATAACTATCCTAATAATCAATCATATCACATGTTATGACTCGATTCTACTGTGCCTCATGCTCGCTTGTTGAAGGCGGCGTGTGAATCACATATATTTACATCTATACACCTCATTAAATATACGAACCATATTTACCCTCAGAGAAGTGAGGAAAACAAAAGATTGTTGAACCTCAGAATCACAAAAACCCTATAGATCCCCGCAATTAATCTTTCCCAGATATACATGTACATATTTCTCTATATAACAACAATGTCCGCGCCCACAATCACATCCACATCCACATCCACATCTCCATCTCCACCAACCGAACCCCCTCACTATCACCCTCCCCCTCACCCCTCCCTCCTCCTCCTCGAAATGCTCACTCATATCCTCATCGATCTCGATGTGCCTACTCTCCTCCTTTCTCAACGCGTTTCCTCCTTGGTTGCACGTAATTACTACCTCTCTTGATCTGCAGGAATATTGATCTTTCCTTTCCCCTTTTTCTTCTGATGGAGATGAAAATACAAAAATACAAAAATAGAAAGAGAGAGAAATACAGACAAACCCCAAAATAAAGACCACAAGCCGCTACTCAACCCGCCACTAATCTCCACACTCCCCGCTTAGTTCACGAATCACCTCCAGAAAACAACAATTTCAGTTCTTCTCCTCTTGCTTTTTTTTATAGATTCCAACAGCAATATAGAGATCGTCAAACCTCCACTCCCCATAACCCCCTTGCCAGCTAGCGCGAAATGCTGATCACTTAATTATTTGTGTTATTTATTCTTCTGGAATCAAGTGAATACGCTATGCTGTGTATGGGACTTGTATGGGGAGACGGTTGTTATGGTGTCTGGACTCTGGAGGGGTGAGAATGGGGATGCTGTTTGATTGTGTGTGGGGAGTGGTATGGGGGGTTGGGGTTGATTGGAGAGAGTATGGTGGGGGGGAATTGAAGAGGGGGAAGGGGAAGGGAATAGAAAAGTGAGGATTCAAATGATGGTTACGCTTCGGTGTTGTGAGGAGGAGGAGGATGAGATGAGGAGGAGGGTGGGGTGTTAGGAGTGTAGGAAGTAGAGTGTTGAGTGGAAGGGTAAGGAGGAGAGAGGGGAGGGGGAGGGGAGGGATGGAAAGTGGAGGACATTGAGTAGTTTTGTAATTCATTTTAATATAATGATTACTATTATACATATATTTCAAATTTGACTCTTACGGGGCGCAGCAGGAAGCGTAGGCTAGAGATTGAAGGCTTTCAATATATATACTTTAATATATCAATTAACTATAACGTAGTTTATTAGTGAGCAGGTTATATTAGTAAATGAGTTACTTTATTTTATATATAAAATTCATTTATATGTAATCGTACACTTTATTTATATAATAATATAATTTAAAGAAATCTGAAAATATTAAAATTTAATTATATAGATATTATAAAAAACTAATTTATTATTATTATTGAAAATTCTTTTCTTTTTTCAAAATAATGATTAATTATTAAAATAAGAATATTGAAAAAGACCTAATTTTGATATATTTTCAAATGACTTATTTACTAATATAACCCGCTCACTAATAAATAGGCTGTACAACGGGTATCTGTAGGTGTTACAACGGATTAGTAACAGGCTGTAGAATCACTGACTTATAGGCTATAATGGTATTATAGGCCTTAGTAATTCAGCTGCAATATACCGGAGGACACTAGGCACCCAAGAGATATCTCAGGCATATATATAGTATTAGTTATAGGATACCCTAGAAACCTAAAACATAGTTCCCAGGATAATAGATCCTAGGAAAGACAGAATATAGTAAGCAAGAAGGCTTTACTAAGATTAGTAATACCTTAGGGAATTAGTTCTAAAACAAAAGGACAAGCTAGGATAATAGGAATCACAGGATAAGTGTTATATGATCAAAAGCCGATCGACTTGTTGGTCGACTTCAGTACAAAGGTCTATATAAGGAAGGGGTTTCATTACAATATAGAGCTTTATGTTTAAGAACAATCATTAGTTTTATTACTATAATTATGAGAATTGTAATTAGTTACAACCTTATTGAATTCCTACTTGAAGTTTAGTTTAAACCACTTCGAGAGAACTCTAGACACTTCCACATGACTCTAGAGGCAGCTCCCGTAACAGTAGGGCGGATAATGATCTCGACAGATAATCTACGGATAATTTGTTTATAAAACGAATAATTTAAAAATTTAAATAAGTAATTTACAGGGCGAATATAAATTACTTACAAATATTTACTTACTTGTATATTATATAATTATTTATAATCTTTTATAATATTAGTATAATTTTATAATTAATATAAAAATTAATATAAATCTAAGCTTGAATTACTTTTGAACTAAAAAATAATCTAGGAATAGCTTTATATTTTAAACAAATCTCTACTTTTTTGGAGAATTTATATATCCATGAATTATTTACAGATAATCTGTAGATAATCTGTTTATTTATATACCTGTAGATTATTTGTAGATAATTCATAGGTTACCTGTACAGAATGGATAATTTTAAAGCCTTAACAGATAATCCATGGAGCGAGTAGAACCTCTAACGGATAACCTGTGGAGCGGATTATCTGTAGATAATTCATAGGTATAGATAATTTATGCGCAGCCTACTAATAAACTATATCATAGATAAAAGCTCTAGTATATACATTGAAGCTTTGATTAAAATATATTAAAATTAGTTCGTTTATTTTAGTATCATATAGATTATATTAATTTAACATATAACCTTAATTTCTAGATAAAATAGATTCCGTTCAATGGAAAAGTACAAGAACTCAGCTCGTAGAGAATTCAAGAGAAAACAAATACAAGAAAAGTTCCTCCTCTCTCCTACATCTACTCCCTCCTCCTCCCTCCTCTACCCATCCCCGCGCACCCAGGGGGAGTAAAAATCTTCAAAATAAGATTTCAAAATCTGTATTATATTTTGATGGAATGAATATTCCCTATTTCAGAATCCAATCTCCAAATAGAAGATATATAGGCTGCGTACAAATTATCTATACCTATAAATTATCTACAAATAATCCGCTTTATAAATTATCTATCAAGGATTCTATTTACTCTACAAATTATCTATTGAGATTTTAAAATTATTTACTTTATATAAATAATTTATAAATCATTTATAAATAATTCATGAATATATAGATTTTCTAAAAAAAACAAAGATTCGCTTAAAATATAAAGCTATTTTCAAATTATTTTCCAGTCCAAAAGTAATTCAAATTTAGATTTATATTAATTTTTATATTAATTTTTATATTAATTTTTATATTAATTATAAAATTATATTAATATTATAAAAGATTATAAATAATTATATAATATATAAGTAGATGGATATTTATAGATAATTTGTATCCGTTTTATAGATTATCTGTTCAGATTTTGAATTATTCACTTTGTAGACGAATTATCCACGGATTATCTGTTGAGGTGTTACAGGAGCTGCCTCTAGGGTCACGTGGAAGTGTCTAGAGTTCTCTCGAGGTGGTTTAGACTAAACTTCAAGTAGGAATTCAATAAGGTTGTAACTGGTTGCAATTCTCGTAACTATAGTAATGAAACTAGTGATTGTTCTTGAGCACGAAGCTCTACATTGTAATGAAACCCATTCCCTTATATAGACCTTCGTTCTCGTCTGGATAGCTTGGGTAGACTGTCTATCCATCACGTGACACTTGCCCCGTGACCTACATGATACTACTGCTTATCTAACCTGTGCTTACTAGATAACCTGTACCGCTATCCCTCCTGTGCCTACTGTAGGGTAGGTGCCAACAAAAGATAGGTACCTATCTTTTAATCATTGCTTATTGATTCGGTTACCGCTATCTTTCGTTACCCTTTAATCCAACTGTCCCTACAGTGCTGTTTTCGTAGGTTCCAACACCAAGGCCTTAGGTTTATCTTATAATCCATGTTGCGGTGCGGGTACCTCCGTAACATGAGGTTATTATCCGTCCCGCGGGTACCCGTTGTACAGCCTAAAGATACATATTGTGATTATTTTCAATACTATAGTTGAGAAAAAGATCCCACATTTCCAAATACAAACACAAGAGAAATTTGAGGAAGTGGACGTCGAGAAGAGGAGTAAGTAGAGAGATAAAGAAGGATTCGAAAAGGACTGGGATCATTCTATCGATCTAGGTAGGTAGTGCCATCTCCGTTATGAGAATATATAGATAAATCCATAAATCAAAATTATCAGAGATATCAACAATTAAAAATTACAATTTCCCTATAACGTGGTTTATCATCGAGTGAACCATATCATCGAGTGGGCCACTTCAAAATACACTAAAATTAGCCTTTTCCTAATATTTATATTTTAATAATTAATCAATATTTTTTAAAAAAGAAAAAAGATTTATTAATAAGAAAAGATTTCTTTCATAAATATTTAGTTTTTATATGAAAATTGATATTATATTTTATAAAAATCATAAATTATCACGATTTTCGTTACAAAAATATTATTTTAATAATAACTTCTATATTAATTAGAATTTTAAAAAGCAAATTAGATTTCTATAATATTAATATAATTAGATTTCATAATTTCAAATTTTATAAAATAATATTATTAAATGAAGAAAGTGCACGGTTATACACAAACGAATTTTGTATGTATTTATAATGGCCCACTCGATGATATGGTCCACTCGATGATAAACTACGTTACACACTCCTCCAAACCCCATACCATTAATACCCATATCCCCCACCCAGCCAGCGAACCAAATATCCCGACCTCAAAACAAACACAAGTACAAGCGCCCGAGAAAAGCCCTCAGGTTTCCAAATCATCATTTGAGAAGTGTTTGAGAAGTTAATGAGTGGAAGGTCCTATGATATAATGCGATATATTTTCTTTTGGGAAACATCGCATTTTCTCTTCCTCCCAATTCTGTTCATGACTTATCCACGAACGAAAAAGATTCCTCAAAGTGAGTTTCCGATGCGCAGTGTAAGAAATGATCTTGAGGTGGAAGACTTTAGAGATCTTGAACGAGTGTGATGATGATGATTATGGATGAATTGAGATTGGAGAGAGGTAGAAACTGAAAAAGGGAAGATATAAGTCGACCACCCTACTTTCGGGCCACTTCTGTTTTGGGCCACCTTTTTATACCAAAAATTGCTTTTTTAGTCTATTAATATCTTTATCAATATATAATTTAATATAATAAAAATTTGAATATATATAATTTAAGCTATTTTAAGCTTATTTTGAAAATTTGAAAATTTTAGGAATTTTCTGTATTGAGATCTAGAGCTTTAAAATATCGATTTTTAAATTTGTATGAGAATTACATATAAATTTGAAATTTTTATAAAATCTTTAATAATTTTTTAATAATAATTATTAAAAGAAAACTATATATCTTTTTGAAAGTTTTGAATTTAAATTTTTATAGAAATCAAAAAAAAAATTAAAAAAAATTAATAAATATAGAGATATAGTATATAATGAGTTTAGAATAGTATAAATAATCCCTATAATTTTAAGGGTATTCTTTTAAGTATTTATTTATAGGAAATTTTCTTTTTTTTCTGAATCCTTTAAAATAAATATGTTATAAATTTATAATAAAGTTTTATAGTTTATTTTTAATAATTTTTATTAAAAGTTATTAAAGATTTTATAAAAGTTTCAAATTTGTATGTGATTCCTATATAAATTTAAAAATCAATATTTTAAAGCTTTAGATCTCAATACAGAAAATTCCTAAAAATCTGAAATTTTCAAGGTAAGCTAAAAATGATCTAAATTATATATATATATAAATTTTCAATGGATTCTATTCATAAATAAGAAAGTTAAAAATTCCATTTTTGGTGTAAAAAGTGGCCCAAAAGGGGGGTGGCCCGAAAGTAGGGTACCCGACTTAGTTTGCTAAAGGGGCATTTGGTGGTACTACTTTCATGCGTGTATAGCGTGAATATACGCAATCGAATATGTATTTACGAGACATCTGACTTGAGTTTCTGATTTGTTGCTTAAAAATACCACAGGCATTGCCGAAGGAATCCCTCGTCGCGTTGATATGGAAAAAATCTCGATAGATAGATAGGTTTGCAATCTGGAAGTACCAAGTAATCAACATCATATTGAGATGAAGTACTGCTGAATAGATCGATTTACCATCTCTCGAAGTTTCCGAAAGTGGTCAAAGCCTAGGATGATATCTCGTATTCAGGGACGATGTATTCGTATATCAAAACATGTAATTCTACAGCAATTTCGGGAAAGTGGAGATATAGGTAATGGTTGTAGCATGTCAATGTATCGACTCTGCAGTTTGGAGCACTTCACACTTGAAAGTGTCCAGATATGCACGTGCATCTTCCTCCACCGATGAATAAATTCTTGTCCCAAGGTTGAGTAGATTTCTTTCACCCTGGTCGAATGGATCTTGTCGTACGTCGATTTATGTCGTCAGATTCAATAATCCTGATATTCCTCGAAAAGGTTCCAAGTAAGATTCCAAAAGACTGCCTAGAATATGTGAAGGAGCTGCGGAGGGAGGAAGTCGTATTGGTGTTCGCATTGAGAAGCGTATGTGAAGTTGTGTGAGGTTACCATGTTCAGCCAAAAGGTTTCCAAATTCTGTCCCAAATGTAGACATCTGTGGTCTCCCTGATTTTAACGCCGATGATATATCATCATCTTCAGTAAAAATATCGATGCGAAGCGACGTCATAAATCTCAGTAAGTAAGGTAAATGGCACGGTAGAATTGTTCCTTTGTAGAATTCGTTTACTCCGCTTATTAGCCAGAGATGAAAATGATCGGCCCCATACCACAGTGGCATGGCCTCATGATAAATATGGCGATTCAAACGTAATATTTCAGGGTAGCAACGGCTAGCATCTTCCTTTGAACACCTTTGTATAGTATATGTCACTTGCTCGAGATCTCCTCTTAAACGACCCCGTGTGATTCTTATGAAATTTTTGGCATTAGATTCCGAATTCGCAATTCTGCAGGAAGTTGCGGAAATGGAAATGGATTGGCAACAGGCGATTTATCATCTGAATTTTTCGAAGCAGCTTCAGAAGTAAATACTTTCCTGACTCTTAAGGGAAGAAGTTTGAGAATCTTGGACCTTCGACTTGGTGCCATATCGCATGAAAATATGGTATGTAGAGATTTGAGATTAGAAGGAAGAGATTGGATGAAACTTGTAGTTGCGACTGCTGAATTGAACCACGAGAGGAGGACGATAAATGTATGAGCAATCGTCTGATATCAAATGGGCTTTTCAGAAGTCAGGTAGCGTGATCACTCTTTGTGGGTAACACTATCGATCGAAGCTGGAGGTGGATTGTGAAAGAAAATATTGATATTTGTAAAAGTATTGATGTGTAGTAAAAGTATTTTTGGTAGAAACCTCACAATTTGAGAATGGAAAGTTAGAAGTCTTTTATAGTTGATAGTCAGGCTAGCCAACTCACTAGAGCAGGGCTAAGCAAGAGGACAAGTATTTGTTCATTGAAGATCAATTCGATTTGAATTCGAGGAAACATAATATGTTGATCGACAGTCAAGCAACGAATATATTGAGCCAATGCCAGTGATGTTCCAGTTCAAAAATTGTGAGAGGTGTATAGAACCAATGATAACATCCTCGAATTCGAAGTTCACGATCTTAAGCCATCGAGTAAGCGACGACGAGACTCGAATAGCGATTACGAAATCAAACCTACCTATCTTATCGTCGCCTTCCAAAATGATCCTGAGCTTCGGTATTGAGCGTATTCTTCTGCTAAGAATCGGAACGTATATCCTGAGCAACGGAAGTGATTTGCTCAGCGTACACGAGGGTAAACATTCTCAAGACTTTCAGAGCTCACAGCAGTGCTGACAGCCTCGCAATGCCTGGGTCCATTCCCCAAGCCATAATCTCACAATTCACATGCATTGGTTAAGCACCTGCATCTCGAGATCATGGGAGTGAAGAATGAAGAAAGACTGAACTTTGAAGTTCACTTGGAGCAGAAAAGGCCTTTCACCAAGTACCTACATCTACCAATCCAGCCACACAGCCAGCATACAACCGTACAGCCACATGCACACAGCCACACATCCCTGATCCCCGGCCAGCCTCACAACAAAGCCACAACAAAGCCACCATACATAATCCGTCCCCCTCCCCAAAACTCATCCTCAAAAAAACTTCCCAAAACCCATATAAATCCGCCCCACCCACCAACAGATTTTTCCACCCTAATCCCAATCCATCCCTCTCATCCCCCGCGCACAAACCACTCCCAAACATCTATAAATTCCCCTCCTCCCCAGACCCTCAGGGAAAAAAAGTATCGACAATACTTCAAAGAATCATTTCTTTAGTAAACGTCCTTCTTCTGTGTTCTCTACCAGAGCCACAGACTCCAACTGGGACGATGAGTCGATCCTCGATGCCTCAGAGTGAAACCGTTTGCTTTCGTTCTTTTCATATCTAGGTGTGGAAAGCGATGGAGTTGCTGGAAACAGTGGCGAGATTGTAGAGAAAGTGGTGATGATCTCGACCCTTTTTCTGTTCTTTTAGGAGACGGAATTGGGGTGGGTGTTGATGGATGTCTGACCAGTTTTTGGATTACTTTTTTTTTCATTGCAGATTTGGCTTTAGGCTGAGTTGTGAAGAAGGATGTTTAGTGGTTGGGGGGATTCTTGGGTGGGGTGTGGTGGGATGTATGAGTTGAAGGTGATATTTCAAGGAAGAGGATACGAGGAATGAAAAGGGCAAGGTAGATATGAAAGGGAGGTAGTCAATGGTAACCAGCACGATCAAGGGAACGAACGACATTATAAAATTTGTGGGCTTGCCGCTTGTGTCAAATTTCTCGTTGTGTTTACCGCAAAGACCGGATTAAGTGGTTTCAATGCACGAATTTGTATCAGTTTACTCAAAATATCTGGATATTTGTCTGGTCTACCAATACTGACGTTGATAGATGTTAGAGTTCCGAGGCGTTGAATGCTTGAAACTGCGCACATAAAGGGGTGAACACCTGTAGGAGAAACCTTCACGTCAACGAGCACGAATCATGATGATTTCATGTGATTCCTCTTCATTCTGGCTACGATTGCATATTTTTGTCTGTCGCTTTCTAGATCTGCACAGATCCCCGAAAGTAGAAGCACTTTCCTCAGAATCCCGCCCTTCATTCCCCATTCTGTTAATTCCCTCTCACGTATATGAAATACCCTTCATCCCGCAATTTACGACATCCTGCAGATATCATAATTGCTACTGTTTCAATTTTCTCCTTTCTCATTGTCTAATTTGCTTGCTCTTTCCTTGAACCATACGATCGTCGGTTCTGCTATATCAAGCTTATCTCTTTTCATGAGTTTTCTGGGCTCGGGGTTATCGACTGAAGGCTCTGCTGCAGAGGCGGCGTCCTCGACCCCAAAGACTTCACACACTTCCAGAGTTTTTACTGTCTTGAGTTTTGGAAGTTCTCCTTCGAGGAGGGAGGTTATGTGCTGTTGGTGAGCACTCCCGCCCGAGTCCGAAAACCCCAAGGCGAGTAGTAACGGCCAGTCTGAATGGGTGTCTTTTTGCACTTCAATTACCAGCCTCTCCAAACCAGTACAGAACCTGTTGATGATTGGAATATACAAACGAAGGGTATCAATCAGGTCCTTAGAGCACAACGAGTTTTACGAACCATTAGCGACATGCGTAGAGCCGCTGCCGTCACATAAGTGTAAGACCACTGTTCCACTAAATTATAAGGTCTTTAGCATCTTGGCCTTCTCTTTTCGAATCATTTGAAGGAAGCGGAAAAAGTGGTCGTGGTAGCTGTAAGCAACCTGACAGTCCTCGAGCATTGGGGTTCCAGAGCTTTCGATCAAGCGAACGGCATCATTGACGGCAAAGGAATCGGGCTCGGAGCTACCAAATGGCCATGCATTGTGGAATTGTGTTAGCAGTAGTGGCATTTCATCTAACGGACGCTGAGTGAAACCCGAACCATTTTTAATCCTTTTGCGTGCATTCTCGCAATTGATCCAAGAAATCGGACTACCGGTTTCACTTCAATCCATGGTTGTAAAATGGAGCACGTTTTCCTTATATAAAAACTTGGTTGCATTGTCTCTGAACCTTTTGTACACTCGTAATAGAGTTGCGTCTATCCTGGGGCGAAATAGCTTTCGAAGCTCAAAGTATATTCCTTCTTGATCTTTGCAAGGGTGTATGATGACAGTATTAAAGCTGAGCTCTGACTTGAGACTCCTCTCACCATCTAGAGAATAGGTCTTGTGCGACTTGAAAACCTGTTTCCAATCTGATGTTGTGACATCCGGCGTGACTGTATGATCCTCGATTGTTAAAACGAAGCGGGAGATCGTATCAATGGTTTCTTTTAAAGAAAATTAGCGGTTGAGAATAAAACAGCATTCATCAATAAATGTATGGACGATGATACCATGACAGATTTTGCCGCGATTATGCTCCTGAGATCTTCTTTTGAACTCTCTTAAGTCTTTTGGGGGAAATCAAAAGAAAGATGGATTAAGTATGACCTTTGGGAGTTGAAGAGGGTTCACGCTCCATGCACCAATTACAAAATAAATAAGTTACCTTGAGGAAATTTCAGCAAGTGTCGGTCATGATCCCGAGGCAATGCCCATTCGCTTTCACTCTGATGTGCGATCAACTTCTGGAGTCCTTTCTTCTTTGGTCGATCAATCATGGCCAATATTGGAGTATTTTCAGCAATATGATATATTCTCTTTCAAATGCCATGGCTAGTCTTTCTTTCATATCTAAGAATCCTAACTGTAAAGTATTGAATATCTGCGATCGACCAAATGAGTTTATTGCACCTTCAAAAAATCCAAGGTATTTTGTCAACTTGGATTGAAAAGTTACCATACCAGAGCCGCAGACATGACGAAAGCCATCCTTCCAAAAGTAACGATCTTCAATCCAATGCTTCTTCGCATACTTTTCTAGGGCTCTTCATGCGAGCTTTTCATCGGGAAACTCTTTACGCGCGGCATCAAGATCTTCTTGAGTCATTGGCGGAAGATTGTGGATATGTTCGCGCAGACCGCAGGGAGGAAATCGTGGTGGCATCTTTATTCTGAAAATGTGCAATTTTGAGAGAGAATGAAGAAGTTATTGAAGAGGAATGGAAGAACAGAGAAGAAATCCCTCTCAATATATAGTACCAATCTATTCAGGACATCTTGTTTGAGTGATTGATGCTGCATTTGTTATTGAAGGAAACTGATCTTAAGTTTGAATATGCATGAGACTGAAAATGAGGCACGTGCCAGACTTCAGTTCTCGTTTTGACCAGACCTTTCATATTCACTTCTTTCCTGCTTCACTCAATTCATGCATCTCACCCAATGAAGCCAAATATGAGAAGAATACAAAGTAAAATCATATGCTAACTTTGGAAAACGAAAACTTAGGAAATGATCTATGGCTAAGTAGTCACAACACAGTACCATTTCCTAATGATCAACTTACTGCTCTTAAGCGGGCATCTTACATAACACAAATGCTTTATTCATGCGATATAGGTAAAAAAATAATAATTATACAATATAGCAAGGAAAAACAATGAGATGAAAAAAAAAACACTTGGATGGCCGAGGGAATCGAGGGAGATTGAAGTCAGAGACATGCATGGCAGGGAGTACCTGATTTGCATCTTGTCAAGACTTACTTGTGGAATGTTAGTCAGGACTTATGAATAGTACAAATCGATAGTTTTCTAGTTGAGAAAAGAGTCATTGGCAGCAGATTATTATTTTAAAGTAGATGTGTTATGTTCGTCACAGTTTTTCAAATTCAAGCACCTAGAATCTGAGTCTAGTGTGATGGTTCAATTACTAAAAGATATGTTTGCTATAAACTCAGCATCTTGGATCCATCAATGATGCTTGTTCTCCCCTCAACGTCAATATCTCTGTGGTCTAATCTCATGACTTGTCGGAGGAAAGTTGCAGGACACCGATTGTGCTTCTGAAACATCAGACAGAAGGTTCGACAGAGCTACTGGCATTGTCGTCACCGACAGTCAAAGCCTGCATCCTACTCTCCAGTTTCGCTTTCCCAAGCGCCTCAAGTCCCCGCAGGCGAGTTCTCTCAGAAAACCATGTTTCGGTTTCTTTCGCACACTCTACTTCATCCCGGTCATCCTCGTAGACCTGAAGATCTTGAACCGTGTCCAACTCTCTCATCTGGTTTTCCAGCAAAGATTGCAGACGTGCATAACACTGGCGTTCTCGTTCTTCATGGTCATATTGTGTGCGAGATCCCCTGTAGTTATCGCTTGTCTCGTAGTCTTTCCACATGGCGATCACCAACTTTTGCAAGTTCGTGCAAAATCTCTTGATGAGAGTAATGTATAAGAGGAGACTCTCGATCAGGTCATCTAAGCACCACTTGTAACCTTTTGTGCAGCTGGAATCCTGAGAGCAATAGTGTGACTTGATGTGCCCGCGAAAATGTAGGGTCTTGATCATAGCGGCCTTACTTGGACCAATGACACGAAGGAACTGACAAAGAGATCGTGGTACATGTCAAAGTCTAGGTCTAGTACCGGTGTTCTATTCTCGATGATTTTGATAGCATCATCGGCCATTCTTTGTCGTAATTCTATGGCTTGTGGCTCATCTCTTCCTTGACAAAACGATCTATTCGACCCAGAGCTTGGATACAATATGCCATCAAAAAGGCTAGTTGGGGCACCTAGTTTGCCAGTCTTTGTAGTTTTGAACTCGAATTCGTTTCCTGCATATAACAGTTTTGTTCCCTGATTGCAGATGCTCTTGCAAACTCGTAGAAGTGTTGCATCGATCAGATGGCGGCAAACCCTGCGAAGAACAAAATATTTGCCCTGGGAGTCGTATCGTTGCTCGTGAATTACTGTGCTTACAACGAGAGAATCAACATGAGGCCCACGTGGTAGACTCATCACATCACCCGTTTGGGCTAATGTGTAAGTTTGATGGAATTTGCAGTATTCATACTTTTGCACTTTGTTCGAGGTGGAGACATCTGGCAAAATAGTGTATTTCCGAGTACTCAATATGAACCCAAAAATTGCATCTAGAGTTTCTGCGTCTAGATGATTAGTGTTCAGTTTGCAACCGGCAGTTTAAAGTTAATATACCTTGTGGAAAATTCAAAAGATGACGGGGGTGATCACGAGGCAAATCCCATTCCTTTTCGCTCTTGTGCGCGATTAGCTTCGAAAGCCTCTGTGGCTTTAGTATGTCAATTTGTGACAGCTTTGGGGGACCACCCAATGGAACCAAGTACTTCTTATAGTCGTAAGGACAACGAACTTCTTTGGTTCTGGGCATCCAGATTTGATTATAATTGATATCTGAAATGATCAGTGAGCAAGAAGTCTTAAGAACACTAGATTGTTTGTGTGATTTCAACATACCATTACCGCAAGTATAGCGGCAGTTATCTTTCCAGAACCATCTGTTGCTACTGAATCCCTCCCAATTATCGCGGGCATAATTTTCTAGAGCCCTGGATGCCAGCTTCTCTTCTGGAAACTGGCGGCGTGCTACCTCTAGGTCCTCTGGAGTATAAGGTCCAAAGGCACCAGGGCGGCCATAAATTTGTGGTGCTGGCATTTTGATGTAGTTATGGGGGTTGCTTAGATGTTGGACTTGAAGTTGGAGTTGATACTACTATTGATGTTCAGGTTGAAGTTGAAGTCGAAGTTAAAGTTGAAGTTCAAGTTGATGTTGAGAGAAAGTTTGTAGGAATGGATGTTGGAGCGAAGGGAGCTTATAAAGCCACTGGAAAGAGTTCGGCTCGCTTGTTTAAACGCTAGTCTATACAGCAGACGTTAAGCGACACATTGGCTTATCATTATTCAAATTAAGTATGGTATAATTCATTGGGAATTTATATGAATATTCCTATTCACTCTGCTCAATGTTTGCTTCCGCATTCATGAACTGCAATAACGGCGACTGCATGATTTTATGCCCTTGTGTTCTAATTTTTCAATCTGATTCAAGGGAGAGTTATGAATGTCACATTTTTGAATGATGGGAAGTGACTGTTTAGGCGGTGCATGCAGGGTACTTATGCATTCCGGATGAAGTGTTCATTGGCAAATAGGGATACAATTCAAGCAAACTTTTCAACGTCACCTGTCACTGACTTGGAATTGGCCTTTAACTGGGAATGGAATCACCCGTGGACTGGGTAGGTAAACTATAAAGGGTCATCAAATCACGATTGTAAGACTCAAATAATATTAGACAATTTTATGATATTCTATTACTTGAGCTCATTCATTACTAGCTAAAACAAAATAACCCCCGAGATCTACAGGTCAGAAGACCGAACCAAACTCCCAGCATCTTAGCCCGATGAAACCAAATCTTTTAGACTTGAGTCTCCCAATCCTATACCCACAAAGAATTTATTGAGCATGCTCTAATGATCTTAAGATTTCGATGCCCAACCTTTTGCCCTATCCTCAAACCATTTACATGTTTCTACAGCAAGAGGAAACTTCATTGGTTCATAAAGATGATTTTTCTCAGTTGGTTTCTCTTCGTTTCGCGTGCAAATAACCAAAGTTTTGACTGTCTCTAACTTTCTAAGTTGAACTTTCAGGAGCGGAATAAGATTATCCTGGAAGCTAGACCATCTCAACCATTCTTTATTGTCGTAACGACGATGAACATCCGGAGAGATGTTCAAGACAAGATTTTCTAAGTGCGGACAAAGCTCACGGATAAATTGTAGATAGATGAGGAAGTTCAGCATAAAGCCCTCGCCACAAGTCTTATGGTGATCTCTTTGTGAATCGCAGCGATGAGTTTTCATGGTTCCAGAAAACTGCAGAGATTTGATAAGCTTCGCATTTTCCGGGCCAATGTTATAAAGGAATCGAACGAAGGGATCTTGGTAAGCCCAACCTGCTAAATCTTTGTCGCTAACCGATTGTTTTACTTGAGATACTACGCCTTTAACTTCGACTAGCCATTCATTGTACGGCTGTAGTACTCCAACATTCTCTGTGTGTCTATCTGGTTTGAGGACGGTCGAGCTTGAACGAGGTCCATCTTGATCGTATATCATATATTTTCTCGAATTCCTATAAGTCGAAATGTCAAACGTAAAAGTGTTATGTCTGTATAGCATCTCGGTACCATAATTGTGGAAAGCTCTACATGCTCTGAGACAGCTTGCATCAATCATTGGACGTAAAATGTTTTGCAGCTGAATGTAAGGTCCGACTTCGTCGCTCAATTCAGATTTCTTGATGGATTGCTGTCCTCTCTCGAAAAAAGTATCTCCAAAAATTCCAATGGATGGATGATATTTCTCAGCAAAGGCATACACACGGTAACCATTACGCGGAAGATCTTGGTGAACAGGTCCAGGGTAAGGAGGGCGACCGATTTGGTAATGGGCTTCTTGGTAGTCGCTTTTTTTGTTACTAGTCATCGCTCTAGGGGCTATCGAGCCCACGTCCTCGCCAACAATGAGATTATACCCAATAATTTTATCCAGAATCTCTATAAATTGAACAAGAGTTAGCCATCATCTACATGTGAAGTCATTAAATTTGAATGATGGCAAACTTACCTTGTGGGAAATTGAGCAAGTGTCTAGGGTGAGATCTCGGAAGATTCCAACCTCCCTCACTTGAATGATTTCCAATTGCTTCACGAGCTGCAAGTGTCTCCTTAGTTACGCGGTCCACATCCTTTAATGAAACTGGACTGTCCCAATAATCGACATAAGTCTGAGTCTCTGTCGTTGATCTCCAACGTGAAAGATTTTTCCAAAGTTGAGGTTGGGCTTTATAATGGTAATATTCAATATCTACAAAGATGATAAAGTTAGTGTGTATTGAATGATTAAATTTACTCAGTGATAAACATACCTCTACAAATGATATGACGGATCCCATCTTTCACGAACCATTGATTATGGATCCAGCGAGCAAGGACTCGTTTCTGAAGGGCCTCCCCAGGAGTAAGATCTGGGTATTCGGTAGATGCGCGGAGCTGCTCTTTCGGAGAGTTTTGCTTATCAATGTAATATTCTTTCGCAGACATCTTTGGTCTGGATGGAAGACTGAAATGGCTGGATATTGAATTTAATAAATTCATCTCAAGCTTTGAATGGGAGATGAAGTTCTCGATGAATAAGTTCTCGGTGGATGAATTATTTGATGAAGGGAGTCCCTAATCAAAGAAGTTCTTGATGAAAGATAAGCAGGAGAGCAAGAAAGCTTATTTGGAAAGGGAATCTATTTCCCTGATAAGCACTCGTGGAAGGCTTCTTGGTAAAATCAGCAACCGTAGCAAAAGAGTCTAACAAAGATTACCTTTACAGTCAACACCGTACTCTAGATCTATTCCATAACGATGGACAGGATACTAACGATATTTCAGCAATACTAACTATTACGGTCAGATTTCTAGCTTTTAACAGATACTTCGTTCTGTGTATACATGTCGTACTAGAATCCGCATCGCGATTCATACCGTATCGCATATTGTGATTAATGAATATAACTTGAGCGTGAATCATCAAATAGCACTGGTATCTTGTATGGCTGGACGACCAAGTCTTAACATGCACTTCATGTTGTCCTTTGTTATGTTCATGAATATTGGCACGATTTTCGTTATCTTATTGTCTTTCGCTAGCTTTGACGAGCGCGGTGAGCGGTGATGGTTTAGGCACGGTTAATTAACCATAGCTACGGCAGTGTATGATAATAGTTGCGTAATCCAAATCAGCATTTGCATGATACTTTGCGCCCTGATTCAATCTTGGATCTGTTAATAGTTGATAAGAATTTGACCGTAATTGTATTGTAATCATGCGATGCGGAACCATTTTTTAGGTAGAAACTCAAACCCCCTTATGAAAAACCCCACGCTCGCTTAAAGAATCCTAGCCTAGATTTTGTATTCTACACCATCAATATATTATGTATCATTCAGATGGCGAGTTTTATTAGATTTGAAAAATGCGGAAATTTACAAATTGCTTAAGATTATAAACTAAGAAGTCATGTTTAGAGGCTGTGAATCCTTACAGAGCTGTGAACTTGCATGTAGAATTAACGGCGTGAATGGCTACAACATATTGATGATTGCTAATTTCCAGAGAAGAACAATCTATTTCTTTGATACTCAACCACATTTGTGAATTCTTGAACTCATTTGTTGGTGAAGAACGTTCAGTAGCATCCGAAGAGGGTTGAACCTCACTTCCACTCTCATGACGTGCCATTCGTCACTTTTTCGTGAATCACCTACGGTATATCACAGGAAATCACTGCATCTTTTACGAACTATTATCATAAAAATATTTCCGTAACTAGATGGGAAAAATAAAATCCTAACACCGCTCCCAGAAAGTATCTGCTCCTAATGTAAATCTTACCGCAAAAACTCTAAAACATAAATCCTTTTAGTCTCCGATCCTCAGCTGCTATTCTCGCTGTTCTGTCCGCAAACCATTGCATTGTCTCTTTTGCAAGGGCAAATTTAATTGGGAACGTACTTCTCAGATTTACTACTGTCAGCAGTACGTAATATCAAAGTCTTGACGGTCTTCAACTTCCTGATGTGATCTCCCAAGAGTGGAGATAGGTCCAATCCGAAACTATCATCTCTACCTTTTTCTGGTTGAATGTTCAAGGTGATTTGTTGTACATTTGGACAAAATTGGTTGATAAATTTGACGTAAATTTGTAAGTTAAGTCGTATGTCATCTGACGGCAGGGAGGGAGTTTGACCTCCAGGTAATTGGTTTGCAGTCGTCCTGACTTCCCCAGTAAATTGAAGCGTTTTCAAAAACGCTGCATTTTTCAAACCTATGGTATGAAGAAATCGAAGAAATGGGTCGTAGTACAGCCAACTCATTCGGTCTACCGTGGAAGAATCCTGAATTTGAGAAATGCCGTTACCAATTTCATAGTTCCAATCACTCAGAGATAAGAGACTTGGATCAGGCTTCCCAGATTTTGCATCCTCGTATCGTTCTTTGGGTTTATTTTCATCCACCATGCACAAGCTTCCAACTCCCCAAGATCGCAGGCTGAGTCCATATGTGGTGAGAGTGAAACTGTTGTCTCGGTAAAGTAAGGCTGAACAAAGATTGTAAAATTCTTTACAGACACGTAAACAACTTGCGTCGATGTAGCGTTCTTGAACGAGATAACTCTGACTGATTCCTTACTTCGTACTTCCGAGCAATGTGAGCCTTTATCCGGAATTTGAACGACCATTCTGAGTGATTCCAGGGATCAGATTGGCATCTGGGACCAACATATTCGGAACAATGAACACTGTAGTCTGCCTCTCGATAGACAAGCAGGTTGTCGATGTTACAAGTAATCGTTTCTGGGACCAAGGAACCTTGTTCTTCGCCTACAATGAGAATGAAACTAAGGATTTTGTTGATAATTTCTATGCGCAACACATAAGTCAGCCATGAACAATCACAAATGAAAAGTAAAAGTTGGATATACATTATCGCTAATGTAGATTTTAAGTTCTTTTTACGTACCTTTAGGAAACTTCAGAATATGATGAGGATGCGATGCGGGATGATTCCAAGAATCTCCAGGGTCTAGACGTAGTAACTTGCGCGAACGCAACAACCGCTTAGACTTCCTTGAGCCGAGGTGCTTTGAAATAATCCGAGATGAACCAGAAAGGGACTAATAACTCGCCACGAGGCTGTCGTTTATCGTAATAGAGTTTTATATCTATAGGGGACATTTTAGCACAGATAGTTGTATGAATCATATGTCAATATGAGGCAGAAATCTACATACTAGGGCGAAAAATATATCGTGTACCACCTTCCTGGAACTCCACACCTCTGATCACGTTTTCGATAATGTACGTCGCAAAAGCTCTATCAAAACTGTCATCTGGGTATTCTTTTTGAGCTGCTCTCTTGATCTCATCGAGATCTGGCAGATTGATTGATGCTTCTTCATCAGACTCAGACTCAGACTCAGAATCATCATATAGTATGGCGCTCATTCGGTAAAGAAATGAATTCATACTCGATCTTGAGAAGGGGAACATTTTGGTCGTTGATAATGTATGAAAAAGTAGAATTGCATCTCTTATCTCAAAGAAAAATTCAATCTTATATCTCTAAGATCTGCTCGCCTGTTTTTTATTGCCGTACTCAGCAGCATATCTACTGTTTTGCCTTAGAGTTGACTATGAATTTTATCCAGGTCCTTCTGATGGAATTTCCTGATACCTCACAATCCTTAGTACTACACATTCACGAACGCATCAGGTACATTTGATGTTGCGAAACGCCAGTGATTGTGTTGTGATGCAAGTTAACATGCACACTTGAGCACGCGGTAGCGCATAAGTGTATTGCATATAGCTCTCTTAGCTCTGAACCTAGAGGAAATCCCAAAATATCAATAAACACACTACCTCCTATTATAAAAACCTTATAATCGCTACCTCCGACCTAATCACCACCAGGACAACACCAAAAAATCAAATCCACAATCTGACAACAAAATTTACAAGTCTGTGAGAAAATGGTATGCGGGTTCCGAAAAATACAGACTGCATTTGAGTTGTAAAGACATGAAAGGGGATGTATAATTATTGAAATAATTCTAGAGGGTCACTATCATGACCATGGGACATAGTTAATTTACCAGAATGGCTTTGTTGCTGAACTTTATGCCTAACGAATAAAGCGGGTTGTCAACGTATTCATCAACATAAATTGTCCAAGACGAAAGGGACGAAAAGAGAGAACTTTAGATGAAACAAGAATAGAGAGAGTGTGGATGGAACAACGCTTTACACTGACTTGAGTTAAGATCACAAGTTTACGAGAAGATATCAACTTCACGAGAATTCACATTTATCAAACACTTCTTTATTGTAAGCCAATAACTTTTGCGCTTGAATTATTTAAGTCTTATCATGAATAGCAAATCTTGTATTTGATCGACTGTTCAATCTAGATAATTTCTCCTTGATCGCCTAGAAGAAGCTTAACAAGAACCACAATGGTCCTCTTGTACATGAATCGCCACAGTTGCTTACACTGGTTGTTGATCAACTTCTATCTGTGACGGTTCTCTCACTTTGGAAGTAGCTGGCTGACCTGCTCCAGGTAGAATCCTTGAGTCCTTCACCATATATCTCCTCCAGTTTTAATCTTCACTCCATGAGTCAGTTCTTTCCACCTCGATATAATTTGCCTAGGATATATGAAAGCTGAAGATTCCTGTGCTAGGTGCAGCTTGGGCAAAGAAGACCGATGACATTGCAGAGTACCATAAACTTCCATATTTCCCGATATTTCCCATATCCACACTTTCCAAACTTTAAACATGATGCCAAGTCGGTACAGAAAACTTTAATCCCTTTCACTTCTTTGACGTCGCCCAGATTGCTGATTTTGTCGCGGTGCTTCAACCCCTACATTGTTATTTTCTGCGTACTTCGCCGGAGTATGTGCAGCAGTTCCAGTCAGAATCTTGGTATTATAAGTTTTGGCCATCGGCGTGCTCTTCGACTTCGTCTTCCAATAATCTCAGGCTCCCTGCCGGACGACTCGGCCTCTGATCTAACAAGTGAACTGACTTGATCTTCCATAGCTATCTGAGGCTGTTTCGATGCCGATTTTTGTTGCCGAGCCGTGTCCTCTGGAGCACCACTATCACTTTGATACTCGTTTGGGAAAGATACAGCTATCCTAGCCAAGCTCATGTCATTGTATGTTGTGACCTTTTTGCGTACTCGCTGACTTCGTCTACCTGTACTCTCAGGCGTCTCCTCCGTTGAATCAGGCGCAGGTATACTCATTGCCTTTCGCTTTCTCATAGTAGTTTTCTTTTTCACCTCTGTATTCTCCGTTTCCCTAACTTCCTTCGGAAGAAGCCTCCACATCTTTTTCTCAACACTTTGCGAGACTGCACTTTCTCCCCAACCGATCTCATTCGCAAATAACAATTGCTCATCAGTAGGTCTCCAATCTAAGTCACACTCTTTGACTGGTGGCTCAATCCAAATTCCATGATGAAAACGCTTTGTCGCATTAGATATTGCGGCTTTCATGCCTGAAATGCCTCTCTTAGAAGCTGTTCCACTCGGTTGATTTGATTCTTCATCGCTCGAAAAAACGTCTGGGCTCTGTGCTGTGTGGTCTGAGATCTCATCGATGTCTTGCGACTTTGAAAGGTCAAAAAGTCGCACCATCGTACTATAAGTTGAATTCGATAGATGCTTCAGACAAGCTCGACTTTCCGCAGTGGAAAAGGATTAAGGTTCGCTGAAAATATATTAGATATATGGATTGGAATTTGCATCCTATGTGGATTACTTGTAATTGTGGTGTCAAAACTTACCAAGAGGCAGAGTAAAAAGAGGTTAACAACAGAAAATTATCATGTGTGATGATTGAATTTGCATCCATTTCCTTCTGGTTCCCCCGAATAGAAACACAACACTTAACGCGACTTAACGTGATAGTTTAATCTGGTAACCTGGCTGTAACTTTCGACTCTCAATTTGTGAAGATTGCTTAGCAAATAATTTGGCAATGATGTTGTCCAAAGAAATATTTATCAAAACTTAAAATAACAGAGAAAGCAGCGGCGTCGACCTCAACCTTGAAAAGTCAACCTTGAAAAGGAAGCTACTTTCTGTTGTTAAAAGAGACTTCAGGTCCGAGAACCTTCTATTTCAGGTCAAAACACGTGTGACACCCATTAGCGAGATAAATGAGCCTTGGCAGTTTATTTGTACTTCTTGCTCGGGACTGGATATCTTTTTCTATTGGTGAAATTCCATACCATATATCGTCTCGAGAACGATCAGATGTCAATACACAACTTAAAAATCTTTCCTCCTTGTTTACATTCATTGACCTGGTTATAACAGGGCAAACTCAGATGAAATCCTTCAAGACATTTTGAGATATGAGGATGAGATATATATGTGATAGAATAAAGAAAAGTATGCCGTGATAGATAGTTCTAGAAATTGTAACCACAAAGTCAAATTTTGTTCATGTTTCTATCACAGAGTCACGGCCATGAATATTTCATTGAAGAATAATCCTGTAGGAAGGCCAACGCCATCTACGACAATAAAGTATTCAATATTATCTACTCTGTATCCCCTATAATTAGGAATAGAATCCTCTGAATTCCACTAATCTAATATTGAACCCACTCCTTTGCTTTCCACAAAGCTTTTGCACAAAGGATACCTATTAAAGTCCTGAATACCCACTAGAGATTGGAGTAACACAATTCAGAGCATCCATGTTGAAATCCTAACAACGGAAATTCAATGCATTGATTACTCTTCTCTTTGGTTGTGGTGTCTCCAAAGCCATAAGAGTCTTTTCCCTCTGAATCTCTTCATGCTCCCACTTATCGGTTCTCTCTTTGAACTACCTAGTAACCTTCCTTTCTAGTTCTACCACTCTTCTACGATGAAGTTCGGGAAAAGTGTGAGTTACTTTGATCGGCCCAGGCTCAACAATATTGTAAATCGGTTGAGCTTCTTTCAATTGATAGATCTCAAGACAACGAACCGTCTTCAGTGTTCTCAACAGCTTTTCGAGAGCTTCAAATCTCATAATGGCCCTTGATTGTGTGTGAACCAGTGGAAAGTACATTTTATCCTCTCCAATGCCAATCACCATTGTTTGGAGACTGGTACAGAACTTGTTGATTAACGGGATGTATAAGTGAAGGCTCTCATACAAATCTTCCTCGCAACTTAGTAGACGTTTAGGACGTCTACACCTATGTGTAACAATCCTTCCGTAAAAATATAACTTTCTGATCATAGCAGCTTTAGCTGGACCAATGATGTGTAAGAATCGGATGAAGTGATCGTGGTAGAGATAGTCTTCAAGATCATATGTTGATACCTGGGTTTTGATTGCATGAATTGCCATCAAAAAGTATCCATCAGGATTATAATTCCATTATCTTCGAGTATAGTGTTTCAGTGTCACATTACCCTTGTGTACTTTCCCAAAGGCCAGATATCCTGGACTACCAGCACTGTGAAGCTGCGTCATGGAGAACTGAAATACATTCTTCGCATACAACATCCTTGTCCCTTGAATCGAAATGGTCTTACAGACTCGAAGTATTGTTGCATCGATCATTGGACGGTAAACTTTGTGAATCATGAAGTATGCGCCATTTGAATCATGATGTTTTTTGGTGATGGTGGTGCTCAATGGAAACAGGTGGTCCGAATCTTCGCTGTTGTAGAAATCTGGTGGTTCATATCTCTTGCCGTCTAATGTGTACGATTGTGAGACTTTATATGAACTTCTTTTATTGCTCAAAGTAACATCAGGTGTGATGGTATGATCTTTGATGACCAACTTGAAGCCCAGAATGAGATCGAGAATATCTGTAAACAGAAAGATTAGTATTCAAAGTATCTATCTTTTGAATGATAACATACCTTGAGAGAAGTTTACTAGGTGATGTGGATGACTTCGAGGTAGATGCCATTGTCTTTCACTTATGTGTGAGACAAAAGCTGAGTTTGATTTCGGTCTATCAATGTAAGATAGAGATTTGGTTTTCATGGTTGAGACATAATAGCAATCATGATTATTCCATTCTTCCTTGTACTCAGGGACTTTTGTGTCGTAGTAGCCAATGTCTAAAGAAATTTTAGTAAGTGTGGCCATCAAATTTAAACTCTAGACTAGGTTATAAAACATACCTGGGCTATAAACATATCTCTCGCCATTTTTCCAGAAAAATTCAAAGTCATGAATTATACCCAATCTCCCTTGCGCTACTTTCATGAGTTTTGATGCAATGTCGTTCTCAATATCTTTGATATCTTTTTCGGTAAAAGGTTTAGTCTTGGATTGGACATTAACCTGAGTCTGGGGTATTTCCGACATTTCGCTTCTTCAAATATACAAAGCGTTGATATATAGTAGATCAAGAATGATTAGGTCTCGGTTCAATGTCCTTGTGGATATGTATTGAAGTTGAGAATTTGGTTGATTGAGATCTGAGATAAAGAAGATAGACAGACAGATGAAAGAATGGTTATGAAGGTACTGATGAAGTAACACAAGAGAGAGAGAGAGAGTGGGAGAAAAGCTTTATACTTAACTAGCTTCCTTAGTTTGACAGTAGTACAGCCTCCTACTAGTAGAATAGATCATACAGTACCTATAACTGAGTATTCCAAGGATCCTGTCTAGCGAATAGTAAGAAAGTAGCATATGCTGAGAAATTCTAGTCTTAGAAATCCCTATAATTATTCACTTACCTCGACTATTATTCAAACGAAATTTCTAGACCAAGGCTCTTATTTGACTAGCTAGGTGAACAACATTATCCTGCTAGAACTGATTCTAGTTATCCATGGAAAATGTAGAAATAGAGAAGCAAGTTAAAAGAATACCTAGCACCGGTCCGAATGGGTTTACTCTTCTGGGGAGCTGAGCCGCATGCCCTTCACTGGGTAACCAGGACTTTTAGTCAAAAATGCTAATACTAACCCAAGAATCCTGATATACTGTTCATTGTAATCTATCTATTTGTAATGTTTACAAGAATATGTAGAAAGAATTATAAAATACTAATATCAAAGACCTTAATAGGCTATCCATTAATTTACAATTTATTTCTTATTAATATCTACCCAAAAACCTTCATACACATTCCCCCATCTGCTCATAAATCAGAACAGCAATCAAGATCCCTCTAATCTCCTACTTAAACCACGTACTCACATCTACTTATACACAAAACCGACCCCCCTCTCAAAAAAACAATCCCAATCTCTCACCACCTCCCAAATCCCAAACTCACCTAAGTATCAATACAAACTCCTATTAATTCCACGCCTATTCTCTTCATATCATAAATTTCATGATTATACACTCCTACTCGTACGATCATTTCTCATTTTACATCTTACTTTCAAGACAAGTGAGATCTTTTTTTAGTTAGTTAGACAGATATAATGCTAGATAACTTTTAGGGTGTATGAGCAGGTAGGTATTGGTAGACTTGTAGATGGCTGGGTATGTGTTCATGGGAGGGTGTTTTGACGAAATGGTTCTTTTAGTTACAACAACACCACAAGCAAATTTATGAACGTCCACATCCACATGCACACTCACACTCACTCACACTCCTAACAAATCACCAAACGAAATCACCACCCCCACAAAACCAATCCTAATAAAAGCAAGCAAGCAAGCAACTATCGATTTCAAATCTCTCAAGTGACTATCTATCTATCTACTTGGTAAGCGAAATAAGTGCGTAAGTGCGTAAATTCGTAAATCAAGCACTCACCTAGACTTCTCGCAAACTTCCACTATCTAGCTAAGCCTCATCATATACTTGTATTTACTTATCCATCCATTCATGCATGTATCAAATCCTCCATTCGTTCCTTCAAAACAATAGCACTCATCTCAATAAACACATATAGCTATTGCTGTCCGCCCTATCCTCCCATTCATTCATTCATCCACAGCAAACAAACAACCCCCTAGCAAAATGAACACTATCCACCCTGCAATGCACCTGATTGTCCATCCTCCCACTATACTGTAAAACCACTCCGCATTCGTAACACATTAGGACAAGCACTAGACACTCAACTCAAGAACCTAAGCATCATCATCATCCTCGACCCTTCTGAACTCTTCTTCCCATTCAAATTTCGGCAAGACCATGGATTGACGATGACTTCTTCTTCGTTGAGTTTCTATCGCCCCCAAACAAACAAAACATTAGCAACATTCCCAAACTCTAATCCTGTATGCAAAGCACATCCCCCATAATGTGACAAACCAAGATCAAAAAAAAATAAAGAAAAGAAAAAAAAAGAATACATACCCGCCTCCACAACTCTCTCCCGTGCAACAGCCATAGCTTCATCCCCCGCATATCCAGCTACACCTCTATATTCCGATTGCATGGTGACTGGTCTCGCGATTCCCGAATTTCCCGTATTTCCACTTCCACTTCCAGCTTCACGCGTATGATCCATACTCATACCTATTCTATCCGCAGCACCACTAACAGTACCCGCCGCAGTGCCACCACTCGTACTCCTCAAGAAACCCTGCATACCCAATCCCATCCCCTTAAAACTAACACTTGCTCTGCGTAGGAAACTTCCTCGTCTAGAACCCATTCCCTCGCTGCTATTCCCGGAATATCTGTCTCGTGCACTACCTCTCTGATTCATAGCCATTCCCATTCCAATACCCATCCCGGTATCGCCAAGTCCTCCATGCATATTTGCATTTGGATCTTGGTTTGAGTTTCCAAATCCCATAACGCCGATTCCACCTAGACTGGTGAAATTAAAGCCATTAATGGGGGTGGTCCATGAGCGACGGAAACCCCGACGTTTGGAACTTAGAGAGGTAGAAGCGATGTAGGTTGGAGAGACGGTGGGTGGGGTACCGGTGGCAATAGTGGTGGGTTCGACGGGATGGGAGAGGAGGGGGTTTTCGTGAAGGCTGGGGGGGGGGGGGTGTTAGTTTGGGAGTTTTGGAGGGGAGTGAAATGTATTTGGAGGGCTAGATGGGTAAGTTGAAGAGGATAGCTTCAGAAAATGTAGAAAAACTTGAAAAAGAACAAAGGAAAAATAACTCACAGATCCATCTTTTCTCTCTCCTTTCTCTCCTTCTCCAATCGTTCTTTTCTCTCCTCCTCACTCTCACCAACTTCCTCTTCTTCTCCCTCGCCACCTTCACCTTCATTATTTCCTTCCTCTCCACCTTGTACTCGTCCTGGTCCCTCGAATTGGTCCTTCCAATCCATGCATTCTTGTCGATTAACAATGCAAGCACCAGTTCCGATGTCCTCAATCGCGCGTCCATAAGGAACAACTTCCAGACCTGCATCACCAGCTCTAATTGTCATTGGAACCGGCTTTCTCGGAATAGTAAAAGCGCGTTCTCTTCCATGCGTAATTCCTCCTTGCGTACCCAGTCCCACAGCACTCAATCTTGGAGTAGTAAAACCCGAGCCCGAACCCGATCGTGATCCCGAGCCCGGAATCGCAACAGGACCATGATCCATACCTCGATAATTGTGAACGCGAGATCCGGAGGCTGTGACGGTGGGAGTTGGCATATTGATACTTCCAGGGTGTTCGGTTCGCTCGTGTGCAGTGACGCCGATACTTCCTGCACTCGCTGCAGCAGATCCAGATCCAGGTCGGGGACCAAACATACCTAGTCCATCGACGGGACTAATCTCCTCACTTGTACTTCCTGCTGCACTTTCTGTACTTCCCTCTCCACCACCAATACCACCAGCGCCAGCACCACCAGCAACCACATCCGCAAACCTCCCCACCTCATCCACGGCCTTCAAATTCGGCGTCGGCGGCAAATTCTCACTGGGGTTGGTGTAAGTCGAACTTGTAGTCACCAGCGGATTATAACTATTTGCACTCTTGGTTGTGCTAGTGGTTGTTTCCTTGCTAGTTGCGCTCTTTTGGGTGGTCTTGCTGAGGGTCTTTGTGAGAGGTGTGGTAGGGGTTGTGCTTGTGCTTGTGGGAGTTGGAGTTGTGTGAAGTGTTGCGGCTGAGTTTGAACTTGTGTTTGGAATTTGATTTTCAACTTCGCGAGGAATGCTAGATTGATCATGATTGTGTTCGTGTTCATGATTACCCAGCTCCATACCAAGACCTAAACCAAGACCGATAGATTGACCTGCAGTAGGAGTAGCAGTAGCAGGAACAGGCGCTGGTCTTACAGCGGGGAACAAGCGTCTTGGTTGAACTTGTTGACCTTGTTGAACTTGTTGAACTTGTTGACCTTGTTGACCTTGCGGACCTTGCTGAGTCTGCTGGCCTTGCTGAACTTGTAAAAGACTCTGACGAACCGTCAAACTACGCTCGCGATTGCGCTTGGGACTATTCGAAAGATTGTTCGCCGCGCTTTCCCAGACATTTTCGGCTACGCCGGCGGCGGATTTGAAGAAGGAGGAGAGGTGGTGGGACATTTTGATTGTGACTGTGGTGATTTGTGGTGATTTCTGTGATTGAGGTGAAAGAGATTGATGTTTGAGATGAGGGAGTGTTGATGAGAAGTTGATGATTGATTGATAATTGTCTTCCTTCCAACAATGAAGTGAAGTTTCCCGACCCGACTCGACTCAACCCACCACCGACTGAAGACCGATTGATTGATAGATGTTATTCAAAGCTCACTTCAAGCCCAGTCGTAGTTTTTCTCTCTTTATTTCTTTCTTTCTCTGCTTTCCTTAACTCTCTAAGAAATCTCTCAGTTCCACAAATCTGATTAACAGAGTAGTGATCAAATAAACCAGACTCCTTTCATCCAGTTCTTCAAACTATTCTTTCATCCAATTCTTGATCTTCTTGGTCACAGTCTCTCAATTCTCAGGTTCTCGAGCTTTATTCGAATTAGATCAATTCAATCCAATCCAATCCACCAATCCCTCAATGATACAGATTGCGATTGTACAGGAAGAACTTGAAGTCTCTTTCATACAATACACCCTGGAGGTGAAAAGACTATCAGGCGGTCGGTCCAAATTTAAGAAAGCGTTTGTGTGTGTAAAGTTGAATTCGAGATTGAAGTTGAAGTGAGTTGAGTTGGGTTAAATTGTGTAAAAGAGTAGAAGTCAAATCAAGTCGGTTGAAACAAGTCAGATGAATCGAATCGAATCAACTGCACACTCTCCTAATCCTGCAGTTTGCAAGAAAACAAAACTGTAAAGTAAAGGTTGATCAAACAGTCGAACAAAGTCGAATTCGATTTCAAAGATGAGAAGTCAAAGTTGAGTCGAAATTATATCAAGAATTTTAGCATTCAACTCCAAAGAAGTGAATACAATCCGACTTGAATCAATCCCACCCACTGTAACTATTGAAAACCTCTTTTCTTATTTCTCAGTTCTGAGAAAAACAAAAAAGATGAAAGTGTAAAGAAAGATCAGTCAGATTGTCTTGTCTTGATCGTGAATTCGGATGGATTAGATAGAAAGTAGAAATTTAGAAGAAGTATTTTCGTTCACAGTACACGTCAATCTTTTATCAAGAAGAAGAAGAATGAGTGAAGATTTCCAATTTCCAATTTCCAAATCCAATCAATATTCTTTAATCTTTTCAATTTTCCCAATATTCCCAATATTCCCAATATTCCCAGTATTCCCAATATTTACTAATCAATTCATGAATTAATTTTTTCCCAAAACTAAGAAAATTGCCATTGTGCGACTCGGAAAGTCGAAAGTGAATAAGAGGGTTAACTCAATACTCAACCCCCTTTAGAGCAGCGAGCAAGCTGGTCGAGAGACAGTCAACAGACAGTTGAGAGAAAGTCGGAATTACTCTAGCTCCGAGTTTCATTGACTTTTCTTTGGGAGAGAAGAAAGAAATAGTAATGATAGTATGTTATAACATATGTGTATACTATGTTGAACAATCATAATCAGATTTAAGTAGGTAGGTAGGTACATACATACATACATACATACGTACATACACACACACGCACACAAACAGACAAAAGATACCAAAACAAACACTTCATTCACAACCCAACAAACTAATAACTCAAATCAACAAACCAAATCAACCTCTCAATCCCCCATAGCATCCTCAAATAGCCCTCTCAACTGTTCCCTCTCCTCCCCCACCTCCTCCGCCAAATTCGGCGCCAACATCAAAACTCTCTTCTGCGGCAACGTCCCCTCGACCAACCCATCAATATGTTCCCTTTTGAATCCCAAATCCTTCAATCCCCTCGGCTGATCTCCCAATTCCTCAAGGAACTTCTCCAACGCTTCCGCTAAAACCGCACCCGCGCTTTCCTTCTTCACATTCGAGATATCCACCCCGAAGCATTCTGCTGCTTGGAGATGACGCTCCGGGTTCGACGCACCGGTGAAGCGGAAGACGGCGGGGGCAGAAACAGCTACAGATACACCGTGCGGAATGATGGGGGTCTTGGTTACGTAGCCTGGATGCGTGTATCCGGGATTTTGACCGGAGATTGGGTAGGACATTCCTGAGTGTATTAGTATATGTTTTGGAAGATGAATACCATAATGCTAGTCGATCTGGTATTGGTAGTCGCTGATATAACTCAACAGTTATATAGTATGCCCAATATTCCAGACCGCAGTCAGAGCCGAAACCTTTTAAGCTTGAAGTCTTGAAAATGCTTCGATCATCCCATCAAGTCTATTCTTCTGAATAAACTCAACAATCGACACAACTTCAATATTCAAAACTCTTTCCCTCTAGACTGCAGTCTACCATATTCAACACAACAGAAAAACCAACATCGCTACCAAACACCCAATCAAGCAAAAGAAAATACTGAACATACCATGACACAGATGCACTCCTGCATTACCAAATCCCACACCCGCCAACGTAGCCGCCAACAACATCTGACTCTGGGCCTCATAATCCTCCGGATCTTTCGTCGCCCTCGGCAAATACTTCGCCGTACTCTTCAACGCCTGCAGGGAAAAAATGTCACTAATGGGATTTGCCCCCTGATACGCCGGTCTCATGATTGGATTTTGGGGTCGAGGAGTCCTCTCATAATATGGAATTGCGGTCCAACTTTCCAAACTATGACAGAGAACATCTAAACCCGAGCTAGCGTGTACAGCAGATGGCATGGTGCGTGTATTGAGAGGATCGCATATACCGAGGAGGGGTTTGAGGTTTCGATGGGCGATGCCTGTTTTGGCTTTATGGGATACGAGATCGAAAATAGCGGTACCAGTTGTTTCAGAGCCGGTTCCGGCGGTGGTGGGAACGGCTATGAGAGGTAAGAGAGTTTTATCTACAGGTCTACCTTTGCCAAGTGGTGCATTTACAAAGTCCATGAAATCGGCATCTGGATAACAGGTATAAAGATTCATGAGCTTTGCAGTATCGATAACTGAACCACCACCAACTGCTAGAAAAGCATCTGGTTGATAGTTCTTGGCGAATTGGATTGCTTCTTTGATACTATTTGTCTGTTAGAAATGTGGTCGTTTGGAAAAACGCAAGACACAGGAGTCCCATCACGTTTCTGAGATTAGCACGCTTGCTCCACTTGAAGCTGCATATCTCTCTCTTACTATTCAACGACACCAACCAAAGAGCGCAAAGACCATCCATTGAAAGAAAGGCAAAAGAGAAAAGCCTCCAATGAATCTCAGCATCATCGAACCTCTCAAGAAACACCCCTCAACACCCCCCCTCAAACAAGAAAACAAAAGAAAAAACCCACCTCGTATCCTTTGGCTCCACCCTCGTCCCCTCGAAAACCTCAAACTCAACCCCCTCCCTCCCCAACCCCTCCCTAACCTGCTTCATCGCCTCTAGCCCCTGCACCACCTTATCCGTCACCACCAACACCCTCTTACTCCCCAAATTCTTAAAATCCATACCCACCTCCCTCGTGACCCCCGGTCCAAACCGTATCGATGAAGCCGCCATCTCAAACGCGTATTCTTTTTCGCGGGTAGGATCCATAGGGGTAGCGTAGTTACGCTGGAGGTTTCGTTTGGTTTGCGAGAGGAGAGAGGATGTGGGGTGGTGGTGGTGATGTGAGGGGTTGTTGTGGCAGGGACAGGAAGGGGGGTGAGTGTATTGGATTGTGCGGAGGAGGTTCATGGCTCGAGCCGCTTTCTGGAGAGGGGAATGTTAGTGATCCGTTTGTTTGTAGATGAAATGTAATGCAAATGAGAAATTTCCTCCTTGCCCCCTTGATCAGTTCACTCCCTCCACTAATCACATATGGGGGCAAGCCCCCAAACCCCCAGACCTCGCTGCGCTCGAACTTTCTCATCTCCTATCTGCCAATCGGCCTATCTACCCATTTCCTCTATATATCTACCCTACACCAGCATCCCCTCTCATCCCCTCACCCCTCGCCCCATCAAAACAACTTCCTCTCACCCCATATGAACCCCCTCATTCTCCCACTTCACACAACCCTCTGACCCCATAAAAATCACCCCCTCTCACTCCTACCCTCCTCACTATCACCACTCTCTACGAAACGAGACCCAGACTAAATCACCTCAAACTCAAACCTAAACCAGACCAAAACTCTCTCAACTCCTTTACTCCAAAACCAAATCAAATCAAACTACAAAGAAGAGGAGAAAGGAAAAAAACCACTAACCGTAGGAGCAACCCGTATCGCCGACATCTTTGCAATTTCTGTCCTTTTGTCCTTTTGTCCTTCTGTCCTTCTGTTTATATATCTCTGTCCTATCCTTACTCTTGTTCCTTATTCTCCTTTGTTTTCCTCCCGTTGTTTCTCTTTCGTTTTCCTCTCGTTTGTTTTCTCTCGTTTATTTCCCTTAGTCTAATCTCCTCCCTTCCTTCCTCGTTCGTTATTCGTTATTCGTTTCCTTCCCTCTTATACCTTTCCTCCGTATCTTTACTCTCTTTTATGATTCTTATTCCTATTCGATTCGATTCGATCCTTTCCTTCCCTCGTTCGTTCTTCGTTTCCTCCTTCCCTCTTGTACCTTTCCTCCGTATCTTTACTCTCCTTTAAAATTCTTATTCCTCTTCGATTCTCTCCTTTAAAATCCTTATTCCTATTCGATTCGTTCCTTTCGTTCGATGACTCGCGTTTCTTCCTCCCTCTGTATTCTCCCTTCTCAAACTATCCTCTCTTCCAAACCAACTTTCTGAGTCCCTATGTCTCTCTACCTTTCTAAATCCCTTACAAATCCGTTCCTTATTCGTTCTAAAGTATCCAGTCCCTCTCGAATCAATCCTCTCCAATTAATCCTCCCTTAAACAATATTATCCTCCCACTCCCACTCACAACCAAACCACAAACCAACAAAAAGCCCTTCACAATCAACAATCAACAATCAACAATTCATAAACTATAAAGTAACCTCATAAACTATAAAGTAATCTCATACTCTCATCTCATCTCAAAAAATCTCAAAACATCTCGTCTCATCTCAAAACAAAACAACAAAAACACACCACGTATCCATCCATACATATACCCAACTATCCACCACTATCCACCACTGTCCACCACCAACCAAGTCATGACGTTCTCACCCCCAACTCAACTACTTCATACGTAACATCTCATCCCAAGATGCGGGGAAAGCTCACCCATCCAATCCAACTCCGTCCAAGGACCCACCTATCCATATTTGCCGAGCCGAACCGACCGACCGACCTCGGATATTCTTTTGTTGCAGTTAGACAGTTAGACAGTTATTAATGAGCTAACTACATCTAGTAAGTAAAGGTAAGTAAGTAACCTTCTAGAAGAGTTCCTTATCCCCTAGACTGTCATCTTAGGACACCTTTTATGGCCTGTACACTCTCACAACCATCAATAATTTAATAAATAATATTAATTTTAAAGAAAACACTAAATACATTACATATAATTATTTAATCAATATAATTTCAATTAATATAAAACCGAATCCTACTAATATAGGAACATTATGCTCAGATATTCTCTTTATTTTAAAAGTAGGGATTTATTTCAAACTCATAGAATATATGAATTTCAATCGAAAGCTTCTTTTTAAAATCAATCCTTAAGATTATAATATACTCATTTTATTTTATCTTTACGTTCTTATTAAAATATTAAAATCGATTATGAAATAAATGAATTTATAAATATCGAAAGATAAAGAACTTTTAAATTCGTAAGTATTTTTATAGTATCCTATAATAATAAATAAGGTTTATTTATATTTAAACATATATATATATATATATATCGATTTATATCGAATTTAAGCTTGAGATTTATTGAGAGTATAAGAAAGATATACTCGATAAAATAATTAAAGACGTATAAGTCAATTCGCGAAATACCTTAATTTATACTTAAATTTATAAAGCCTCTTAACTTTAATCTATTATTGTCGGAACATGTAACTAAGGGCGTGATATGTAATGTTACACTTTACCTTATATATATATGAAGTATGTAAATAAGGATAGTATATGTATATAGATATAGCAATTCCCTTTTTATATAAAAAGAATAGATAGAAATAAACAATTCTTTTACTTATACATATTATGTAAGTTTAATTATATAAATAAATAAAATAAATATTAATATTTATAGATTCTTTTAATAATTTAATGAAGAGTATTAATTACTTGAAGTTAATAATATTTTCGATATAATTATATAAATAAATATTTCAATAAAATATAATAGAAAGTTTATAAATTGGATTAAGAAAAAAATCATTTTATCTGAGTCTCTATTTTATTAATAAAAAATTGAAATATTAAAGGTCGAATTATAATAAGAAAGAGAAAGTTATAAATTAAAAAGAAAAGAATTAATTATATAGATTTAATTTGTATTTAATTAATGAATTATATATATATATAAAGTTCTCAATAGTTTATTTATAAAAATAATTACTTTTATTATATTCTATAACCTTTTCAAAAGTCTTTTTAATATCATTTATTTAATTATTTATTTTCGAAATAAAGATTTCTGTTTATTCCTCTATTTAAACAATCTCAAGCTTTTTTTTTTCATAATTAAAGTATAATCTCTCTTCTTGATTTGTTTTTTAATATTTTAATATAGTCTTAAGTATATTTTATAGGATTTATATTAGAAGATTGAAATAATTATATAATATAAATGAATTATAGTATACTTAAATATTGAATAGTATATTTTAATTTTGTTGAGATCACTTGGGGGGGGAGTCGTCAACTCAAATCACCATATACAGCACTGTATAGCCTATATAAAATGAATAATATAAATTGAGATCATCTAGAACAAGGTATGATTCTTCCCAATATATATATAGTGGGAAGAATCATGTGATTCGCTTAAGCATGTGATCATACGTTCCGACAATATCTTTTTCTGTTTCTTTATTTTCGAGTTTCTTATATAATTTATCTTTTTATTTTTAATAAGATCGAATTATTATTGTTTTTGCTTTTATTTGTTTTCTATTGAATTCTTTAAGAAAGATTTTAAAAGGTTCTAATGGTTTATTATAATTTATTATTTTTGTAAATTCACTTTTTTTAATATATTTGTTTTACAATAGACTGAATAATATTAAAATGAAGATCCTCTTTATTTTTATTATTTTTTTTAATATAATTATATTTAGATTTTATATTGACTTGTTAGAAAAAGCTAAAGATTTTTAAATTGTATTTTAAAAGATATACTATAAGATTAAAGTATATTTTATATATTTTAGAAGTAATTTTAGGGTTTTTAATATCTTTTTTAAAATATAAATTGAGATTGTATATAATTTGAAGAAAAATATTATAAGAATAAAATAAAGCAAGTTCTTTTATTTATTAGTTTATTTCTTTTTGTTTTGTTTTAATATCTTGAAGGATTAATCGATTGATTTTATGTTTTAATTATTAAATATAAACTTCGTTTCTTGAGTTTTAAATGTATACTAAATATTTTCAATATTTAATAATAATATCAATTAATATATTACTCTTAATTCTATTTTTAATATTACTTTGGAAATTATATATTATTATAAATCTAAATCTTGAATAATATACACTTGGCAGCAAATTATCTTAATATCTAATAAGACTTTCTTGCTATTGACTCTATTTTCAAAAATAAGTCTATAATAAAATAATATATTATAATATTTTATTATTATAATTATATAATATTGTATAGATATATATTCAATTTGATTAATTTTAGAAATATAACATTTATTCTTTAAGCTTTTACACTTTTTATAGATTATTTTTCATCATATATAAATAAATAATTATTAATTTATAAGAATTTGAATTTAGTAATAATAATATAATTATATACCAATTAAGATGTTTCGCGAAATCAATCTATGCGTCTTTAATTACTTTATCGAGTAAATATGTTTCCTTTTATATATTTCATATCAAGAAATAAATTTAAAAAGCTTTATATAAAGTATTACATTAAATTCCTTAAAATAAATAATATTTATAAGAAAATAAAATACCAATTTATAAATTTCTATTTTATATATTACTATGTTCAAAAATAATAATTTTTAATTATTATTTAATTTACAAAGAAATTATATTAGAGTATTCTATAATCAAATCTCGTAGGTATAATAATTTTCGAAAATCTCTTATTCATAGATTGATTGTTAAATTGAAACCTAAATGTTATTTTAGAAGTATAAAACAATCTTTATAGATTTCAATTAAGAATTCTAGTCTTTATATAAATCATTAATTATCAAAACACATGACCAACAACATAACATTACATATCACACTTTACCCCACATATACACAAAGTACATAAATAAGGATAGTACATATATATAGATATAACAATTCCCTTTTCATACAAAAAGAGTAAATAGAAATAAACAATCCTTTTAATCATACATATTATGTATACACACCTTATCAAGTCTGCCCAACATTAATTAATATATATATAAAATAAAAGGAACTGTTATATATATAAGAGTTATCGAACTTACTTACCGCACCTTATAAATTTTGCAATAAAATCCCTATAAAACTAGTGTTTTTCTATATAAATTTAAAAAGTTAATAACTTTTTCAATTTAAGGAATCTGTTATAATATACATGTGATCACATTCGATCAGACTAGTACAATACTAAGCTTCGAGTTAATCATATATATAACTTTATGTTACGGGAGCTGCCTCTAGGGTCACGTGGAAGTGTCTAGAGATCTCTCGAGATGGTTTAAACTAGACTTCAAGTAGGAATTCAATAAGGTTGTAACTATTACAATTCTCGTAACTATAGTAATGAAACTAATGATTGTTTTTGAATACGAAGCTCTATATCCTAATGAAACTCATTTGTTATATAGACCTTCGTTATTTGAAGTCTTTAGAATCTGTATGCTCCTGGAGCCTGTAGCTCCTTAAGGCTCCCTCATATGATACGCGAATGTGTCATGTGATATCTGTCGTAACACTTTATAACATACTTTTTTTGATTTTAAGATTGATTTTTAAATGTTTATTATATTTATTATATTATTAAAAGCTTTTTTAAATGAAAAAATAATATAATATTAGTATATATTTATAAATAAAAGTTTTATGTATACTTCACTTATTTTCATTTAAATACATTACTTTTATTCTTTTATTTATATATAAATCTTTTTAATATTATTTAAAGATATTGTTTCTATTGAGATCACTGAGGGGGGGGGAGTCGTCAACTCGAATCACCATATACAAAATGAATAATATAAATTGAAATGATCCAGAATAAGGTATAATTCTTTTATTATATATATAGTGGGAAGAATCATGTGATTCGCTTAAGCACGTGATTATACGTTCCGACAGTTTCTTTTCTTATTCTTAATTTCTTAATTATAAATTATAATTTAATAAACCTTATAATTATAAAACTTTATGGTAAAGTAATTTGTTAATAGGATAAAATCTTATTTTTATATTTTCTAATCTTTAAATATATTTTTACTATTTATACATTTTTTTAATTAAAACCTTTTCTTTTTAATCTCAAAAAGTTTAATAATAGCTTTTAGAAATTTGATATATAATTATCTCTAATTCAAGTAAAATTATAAATAAATAATATTACAATTAATAATTCTATTATTCAATTTTATTATATTTATTTTAATTTCGAATCTTATATATAAACTATAATATTACCTTTCTTTTTTTAATTAAAATGTTCTTTTAAATTATATAATAATTCTGAATCAACTTATATATATCTATAACAATACAAATAAAGTTTAGGAAGCTAAAGATAAATTATTTAATTTTGAATAAGGAATTGATTTTCTATATATTTTTATTATAAAGTTTAAAAGAACTTTTTATAAAGTAAAAGGTTAGAATTAACCTGATTTAAATAAGATCTTAATTTTTTATAATAAATTTAATACTATTTTTAGAAATTATCTTTTTTAATAGTTTTTATTATCCTACTTATATGTTACGGGAGCTGCCTCTAGGGTCACGTGGAAGTGTCTAGAGATCTCTCGAGGTGGTTTAGACTAGACTTCAAGTAGGAATTCAATAAGGTTGTAACTGGTTGCAATTCTCGTAACTATAGTAATGAAACTAATGATTGTTCTTGAGCACGAAGCTCTACATGTAAAGAAACCCTTTCCCTTATATAGACCTTTGCACTCTGCGATCCCATCGATCCCACTCACTGAGAGTAGTGGGCGTAGTGGGATCCCACTGATCCCATTGATAATAATCGGTGGGACTGATGGGATGGTCCATCACGTGATACTAGTCCCGTGAGTCTTGTCGTCCTGTCTTATTTCCTGTCCTAGGGCTAATCCCTTGGGAGCTTACTAATCCTAGCAAGACCTCTCTTGCTTACTGTGTCCTGTATTGCTTATTCTTCTTAGGACCCTACTGTCCTAGGAACCATGTCCTATGATTCAGTGTATTCTATAACTAATACTATATACATGCCTGAGGCTTTCCTTGGGTGCCTAGTGTCCCCCGGTATACTGCAGCTGAATCACTGAGGCCTATAATACCATTATAGCCTATAAGTCAGTGATTCTACAGCCTGTTACTAATCCGTTGTAACATTATATTTCAACTTTGTTTAGATTATATAACAATTAATTATATATATAACAAATAAATTCCCTACATTATTTCATTTTGATGAATTTAAAGCTTCATATATATTATAAAATTCATTTTACTTTTAAAATTATAATCTAATGAATATTAATAATCTTAATATTCTTAAAATCTTTAGTTCTTTTAATATTCTATTAAACAAAACTAATTATACTTTAATTCCATTTTATTTTCGAATACTTAAGTTTTATTTTATTAAAAGAATTCTTTTATATAAATAAAACAAATATATTTAATATAGAAGTGTTTTTTATTAAATATAAGTCTATTTATTTAATTTATATTAAAATGTTTAAGATTAAAAAGAATCTGTTCTAATTATTATATTTATTTCTATTAATTATGAGGATAATAATAATAGTAAAGATTTAAATGAAGTAATTAATGATTAATATTTTAAAGATTATTTAAAAGAAGTATAAGCTTTTATTAATACTTTTATTTGATAATAAGATATTTAACTTTTCAAAATGTTTTATAAGAAATCGATGAAGAAAATGATAATAATAATAATAATAAAAAGTTTTATTAATTATGTTTTATATTTAAGTTAATCATTTAAAATAAGTTTGAAGCGAACTTTTTAAAAGAAAAGAATAATATTATAATATATATATAATTATATTTGATTAAGCAAATATAATATTAAACTTCAAGCCAATCGTATATATAGCTCTATAATATACTCTCTTTAGTTCTATAGCTTTTAATTCTAAAATTGATGTTTAAACGTTTATTAGATTCGTTATAGAATTTTATTTTCACGACTTCAAAATGAGTAATTAATACTATTCTTTATCGAAAAAAATATATATTTTATTTTCAACTATCTTTATTCATAACTAATATAGATTTAAGATTTAAAAAATTGAATTTGTTTAACTCATAATGCTTTTCCTATATAAAATAAACGATTTTTTTAGAAAATTTATAATTCTTATCTTTAATAGCTAATAACTTTAATAATAAAATATTTAAAAATAAACTAGCTTTTTTATATATATATAATTAAAGTAATTCTAAATGGATTTTGAATTCTTTTTATCATTTTATACGAAGTTTTAATAAAGAAGCAGGGATCTCAAAAGCTGAAAAATTCATGGTTTTAGTAGGGAAATCGTAATCTGTACGATAAGAAGGTTTTAGAACTCTTAAAAGACAATTTATAGGCTTAAAAAGAGTAATTTTAAGAGAAAAATTAGATAATTTTCAATAGAAAGGATTCAAATATACGACTAGATATAAATGTAAAGAATGCGATATTTCTTTATATAATAATAGAAAATGTTTTATTAATTATTATAGAATAAGCCTCTAAATTGATGAGAATACTCACAATCCTGATGATTTGATTGGTCAGTATGATCCCTGTATAAGCGAGGTGTCCTTCTCTAGGGGATATGAATCAAAGTTATCAATCAGATGAATATTACAATCATTCAAATCGATACTTTCTCTCAATACTTCCCATAGAAACCCAAGTTAAGAATAGAATAGAGTAGAGTGTCTTTCATAATATAGATAGTGATATGTAGGTGGTTAATTGATAATATGTATTCCTCACTGACCCTACACAATCCATATCCATTGCCACCATCTCATACCTATCCATCAATTCTTAAGAACACCAAGGTATCAAATCCAACCATGCGCACTAAACTACCCATCCATCCATTCAATTTATGGCCCACCCTCCCCTTGTTCCCAAATCACCTCCCGGGATGAATAAATAAGTACAAGATGAGATGCGCCAAGAAAAAGAAGTGAAATTCAAATGTCCTCATGTGACATCCTGTAAAGGATCAATCCGATAAAAAAACAATCATGGAGAAAGGATTCGATAAACCTTCAACTCCATCCGATGATTATAAAAATAAATAAAAAATCGACGTGCACTTCGCTATGTATCTCCAAACTATACAGCATATCTTATAATCGTATCGTAAATGACGTATAATGCATCAATGGTTCGAAACGTAACTTCTTGAAGAATCCGGTCTCCATGTTCGCTTCGTCTGTTGAAATAAATCACCTGCCCCATCGACTACCTCGTCGACTACTTGAGCCAGAATCACCTCCTCTACTTGCTTCGTATCCTCTAGCTTCATCAATACTTCTTCGATCTCGTCCAATCTCACTCATATCAAAGAGTAACGGCTCATCATCTGGTTCATATTGTCCCCTACTAAAGCTGTACCTGCCACCACTAGCTCGTTCACTACCGCTTCCACTTCCCCTATCCACTAGAAGGCTAGAGAAAGAACCGGTTTGTGGTGGAGTGACTCCACGGCCACCAGTTTTACCAATACGTGGTCGATACGGTGAGTTTGCAGAACCTGGACCACTGAAGCGAGAAAGTTGAGGAACATCTGGATCATGAGCTTCCAAAGATGATGAAGTTTGACGAGACATGGCAGTAGTACCCTCGGAAATTCGAGGAGCAGGTTGAAGCTGGGATGAAGATTGTCCAGTTGGTGATTCTACCTCCTCAGAAGCTTGCCCAATATTCAAAAGGGTACTTAAACTTGGTGGTTCCCGATCATCGGCTCCTAAGCTGATACTTCTATGTACCCCAAATGGAAGATCGCCTAATTCATCATCAATTGCCAATGATCTATGTTGCTGGGCAACAGAACTTGATCTTCGGGCGTGAGAGTAGTATGGTCTAGGTGAGGTGGGAATATCGATAGCATTTGTTCCAGCATCATTTGGGTGATCACTATCTTCCACATCATCTAATCTTGTTTCTGAAGTTCTACTTCGTCGACTTGGTCTTCGTGGTTGATCATACTCCGCTATTGAATTTGCACTTAATCGTGAAGGAATGGCGGGAGTGTGAGGAGTGTGTGGTGAGATGGGTTTACCAGGGGATGATCCTGCTGAAATTGAGGTAGCAGCAACCATGGGAGGTACACTGGATAATTGTCGACTCGAAGAACTTGATGATCTTTGTAGCATTGTTGATGAAGCCATGGAATCTGTCAAAGCATTATGTGAATCGCGCATTGATTGAAATCTGGATAATTGTGCAGTGGCTCTTTTTCTTGATGCTTCCCCAGAAGGTTCGAAACTCTGTAAGGTTTTCTTACTTTCCAAGAGTTTCAAAAAGTCTGATATATTATCATCATCAGTTTGTAAAGATCCCGAACTACCACCTGTTCCAGCTTCTGCAAGGATGCCAGAACCCGGTTGCACAGAAGACGAGAGACTTTGTTTACCACTGCTACCTTGATCATCTTCGACGGTTTTACTAGCTGCTCCATAAGATGATCTGCCACGACGATGACTAAAACTACTGCTGTATCGAATTGGAGCAGGTTTTGGTGAGCTTGAGACAGATGTTGGAATAACGTTATCCGCGGCCATTGGACCCCCTCTCAACGTAGCTGGCATTCCAGCTATGAGAGATGAACGATTTCTTGCTTGTGCAAGTGCACTAATTCCAGATGGCCTTGGCAAGGACCCCGGAGATGCAGGTAAGGTTTCACCAGCATAAGTGGCACGGCTGGGGGAGGAAGATAGTGAGCCAGCTTTGAATGGCTGAAACGACAAGGATGGTCTTCTCGCCATCGCGATACCTTCCAATGACTTTATCGAACCTTTCGATCCGAATGATGGTCGCGATTGTGGTAAAGATCCCATAGGCGGGGAGCTCGTATCTGATCCTATGGGTCTCTGAGCTCTCAGGGCGGATATTGGACTTGAGCCTCTTGGAGGAGCGTTTCCATGGAATGTTGATAAACTTCCATATGTCTGAACGGGACCAGAATCATCTGTAAGTTGTTTGTGTGCTGGAAGTGAGCCAATCTCAGGCTGCTTTGTTGACCTTCGACGACTTAAATCACCTCTTGCTGCCAATGAAGGAGTGAAAAAATGTTCGTCTGCACCCATGAATCGCGAGCTGAGAAGAGATTCAGAATCATCAACACGAAAGTGACAATCATTTCGATATGTTACTTCGGCGAAGATTGGACCGGCAGGAGTTTCAGTGGTTCCAAGGTTATGCGTCGAGGTAACTGGGCCACTATGGTCGAATATAGGTTGCTTAAGGCCATCGATTCGACGTGGTTGAGTATTACCGGTTGTGATACGACAATTAACAGTCAATGAATTTGTTGGCGCTCCACTCTTTCCTATGTTCTTTTTGAATTTCTGGGCCGGTAATAATTTGGAGGCTGAATACAATGCGCGAAAGAAAACAACACACTGTTTGTAGAGAAGGGGTAATGTAGGAGCAAAATTATTGGGCTGCTCTCCAGGTATATCTCCGAGCTCAATTCTCCAACGTTCTAGTATGACTTCGCTACGTTCATCATCGGAACTACTAGAATCACTCAGAGCATCCAAAGCATCCCATCGCTTTCCCAAATCATCTACGATAACCAATCTTTGACTTTTCGTCAAGTGGGAAGTATCGATGTATGTTTCTATTATGAGTGGTGGTGGTCGATTTTGGAATCCACCGCACGTTCGCCATGTGTTGAGCTCATCTCGATATGCATCGGTATCATCGGTTTCGATTTGAAACTATTGGAGGCAATCGTTAGTTTGTGACAAGGGCAAAGGCAATGATTGGGCAACGAATGATAGAAAGAGCATACCCATTTGCTAACTTTCACGGTTCCATCTCTGTTGAGGACTACAGGAAGTCCTACTCTCGATCCTAGTAAGATGATTGCAGCCTTCGTGTGGAAATTCTAGAGGGTGCAGGTTAGCTTCGTTTCGAACGGAGGTCGACCATGTATGATGGTTGATGAGTATCACTGACTGATATGATTTGATCCATTCTCTTGACCGCTTCTCGACTTGGGCCAGTAGCAACCATGGATCCACCATCTCCACCTGCATCGTCTGCTTCTTGATAATGTGGCATATCTGATAGTGTTCTCGAATGGGCAGATCGACCTTCTTCTCTCGGGTTGTTTGTTCGAGTTGGATTTGTTTGTGGTGACGAGGCTGGTGAGGCCGTCCTAGGTGAAGGACGAGGATGTTGATGCATTATATGATAACTGCTGACGTAGATGTTGAATCGTAGCACGCTGTCGGCTCAGCAGCAAATGCAAGATGCGCTGGTATTTGCAGAAAGATAATGCTCCTACTCAAGTCTCACACATCAACAATTGTGATTCTAGATGGTAAATAAAGCGGTTCCAAGATACCACATAACTTGGGCATCCATCGTAGTATGATCTAGTAAACTTTTCGAGGGTTCTAGAGTTTTGCAATCTCTAGATGTAGTGAAGGACCAAGATTATGGAGGTCCGTATTGGATATCCTCCCAGGCACAGTGAAGTGGGAAAGAGGGTGGTTGTTGGGGGGGATGGGGGGGGAGATGCTTGAAGTGGGTACTGAATTTCAAGCAAGAGACATGATTGCGAATGAAGGCTTTCAGTGAAGGCGTAAGATAGAATGATGAATCGAGTGAATCGGAATAGATAAAATTGGTGAATATTGAAGAGACTTTGCCGTATTGATTGATGAAATGATTGCGCTCCAATAACTCGCAGTTGGGATGGAGATAAGTTGAAGGAATTGAGAAAGTGGTAAAAGTAAAGTTGACGGTAGAAGTTATGGTGGTGGTACAAGGAGGTTGAAGCTCAGATGGCGATTAAGAGAGAGTAAGAGAGAGAGAGATGGAGACTGGGGCTGGGAGCAAGAGAGTCATGCAGGTCTATGAGGGTGGGTACTATGACTGAACTGTAATTGATTGACTTATTAGTAGTGACCTAGTACTGACCCCGTACATACAGGACTAGTTGTTTTTGATGATAGAATTGAGCCTTGTGATTGAAGGTATTGGGGATTTATCTACTATTTATATCAAAGGAGGAGAGGTAAGAGGTATGAATGATAACAATGGGAGGGAGGGGATGGAATTAACAAAGTTTATTCATATTTTCTTACAAAGTTTGAAGAGGTGAGGTAAAACATCAATAAGACAATGGGGAAAGAAAGAAAAGAAACATGAAGATATATTTGATTCAAGTTAATACGTAGGTGTAATTATTGATTTCACTGATGATAGTATTATGGAGGTATGGAGGTAGTTTGGAGGTATGGATGGTATGAATGGTATAAATGATATAAATGATATAAATGATATAAATGATATAAATGATATAAATGATATAAATGATATGAATAGTATGAATACCTATGTAGTAAGGATTGTATAAACAGTATGAATAGTATGATGAAACCATGAAAACTATCTATCAAGTCAGCAACCATCTCGACCTTTCTGTACTCTTGAAGTTTTACTTGTGCTTGCGCATATGTACGGTAGGTGGGTAGGTAGGTAGATAAGTAGGTAGATAGGTAGGTAGGTATGTACCTATATATCTCTATATGCATGTGAGTACGCGTAAGAGAAGCACTCTATATTCCTTGGTTATCCATCGATACCTTTCCATTTGAAAAATACCATCTTACAGATATCCATCTCTATACTCTATGTTTCCCTAACATATTGACAGGAACAAAGCAATTGGCTGGCTGCACTTACCAACCCCCAAGATCCAATGGAACCGTAAGTAACCTTGCGGAGTAAGGAACCTACCGTGCTCCCTAGTAATTTAATGCTGCATTCAGTTCCAGTGATTTCTTCTTGGTGCTTTCATTCATTCATTCATTCATTCATTCATTCATTGACTTTTGGTCCTTTCTCCGATAACGATAACGATGAATCAGCTAACCGATAAGAACACCAATAGTATTAGAACTTGCATACCTATTTGCTTACTATCTATCTATCTACCTATCTACAGAGTAGTATTCCAATCAAATTTCAGATCACACCTAGGTATATCTTATACTTCGATATAAATACTAGATATCAACACATATATACACATATATACATATACCTCTACATACACACACAAACACATAGACATATATATATATATACATATACATATACACATACATACATATATACATATATATACACATACACATACATACACACACATATACACATATATACACATATACACATATATACACACACACATATATACACACACACATACACACACATATACATATATATACACATATACACATATATACATATATACACACACACATTAATATCTTCCAACGTCTACCTACATAAAAATCTGCACTCATTGCATATCCCTCCATGTATCTCCCAGGATCGATGATTCAAATCCAAGGTACCAAAAACGAGTAAAAAGGGGGACCCGTCCCTTCCAAGTAGTATCAATCATCCATCCATCGACCTTTTCCTGACCGAGTCACCGGCTATCTATTTGATGCCATCCGATTGAATGATAAAGATATGAAAAAATGCATCTAATAGTATGGGGGTCAGTGACCCAGGGTCAGTTGATACACCACACATTCTTTCTTGGTCAACTAAGTTCATCGATCATCGAACCCAATCATATATCCTAGGGATATCCTACATATCTTCTTCCAAACTGCAGTGTGCCGTCGAGATACTAGGTTGACTAGGTAGGTATCATGTAGGTACCTACTCATCTATCGTGTACAACTGCTACTCAACGACTTGATAGATGAATGAAGCTGGTTGCATTAATCGAGAGCACAGAAACAAAATGAGTCAAACTTTATATACCTAGGTACGTGCTAGGAGGAGGAGGCAGGTAAATACTGGGTGATTATACGATACGTCTGCCGCCACGATATAAAAACACAGCCACTGATTTGATTGGTAGTAGATAATCGATGGATGGATGATATATATGTATGTATGTATGTATGTATGTATGATATTGAATATCAAACTTTCTTCCAGTGAAAATCAAAATAATGATCGATTGTCCGCTTTCTCTAACCCTCCCACACAAACTCTCTTACCTTCCTCAATTATCTTCACATACTACGAGTAAGTCAGTAGGTAAGAAAAGATACCGCCTCGTTCCATTTCATCAATCACTTCAATCCAATTGGTGTTTACCGATCCATCCATCCATCCATCTCTTTCCTGATAAGAGCATCCATACTATCAAGACGATCTCTACCATTTCGTGCGACCACTCATTCTTTAGCAAATATCGAATAAGAGAGGGAGATTCAATTCTCATCACCTATTCATTCTTCTTGCTAATATCTTTTGTCTTACTTCTATCCTACAAATTCATCCTTATCATCAATGCGGAGGTCGAGTTGAGTCGAGACATCTTCTTTCGTTCTATTGGTGGTGAAGAAATAAACAAACAAACCATCATACGAGAATACACTTCGATATCTCATCCCGCATCGAAAACACCTCATGATTATAATGCTCTTCTATTTTCTATCATTACATACCTAGGTATTCAATACAAGTGGATGGACGAATGCGAATCCTCAAAAATGATGAAGAAAAGCCTTGAGAAAAATTGGGTAGTTGAGAGATTATACCTATCTTTTCAATATCTCTTCACAGGAAAGATTTACAACTATTGGAAGGAATTAAAGCATAGTTTGGTGGGACTAATAAGATTATGGTTCTTATCGATAAACAGATAGATATAGATAGCAAGTTAACGAAACGGCCGGTAGGTAGGTAAGGTTACTCGGGGTGTGAGAAATCGAATATAAATACATGTACCTGGTAGGTAGGTAGGTAGGTAGGTAGTAGGTATGCATTGCTGACTCGAACATTTCTCTTGGTAGATGGGTATGTAGGTAGATAATAAATGAATGGATGAATGAATATATCCTTTAGTTTTGAAGAGATATGAGGGATGATAGATGTTAGATATTCTTAATCACATGTTATTTACTTACTTACATATATAACTACTGTAATAGATATCTCAATTCCAGAATAACATTCAACAATAGATAAATATACCTAGTAAATATACCTCAAATGTAGATAACCGCCAGAACTACCTACCTAGTTTTGAACTTCCCCGCATCGAAATGACATATATCTCACTCCTATAGCAAATGCAAGACTCTTACTCTGTCGATATATCACATCACATGATTTTTTTAGTTGATCGAAGGTAAATCAATCCGGTGTGTAGTTAACTACCTACCCACCCAATCTTAATGCCGAGATCAAAGACCCTCGACACCTAGATTGCTACCTACCTACTTATAACTCTTTACATACTAACAAGTACTCTTGCGTCGGAATAATTACTCGAGATCTATAGAATGAAGATATATAGATACAAATACAAATACAAATCACCACCATCACCATCACCATCACCATCACCATCGCGCCCCAAGGTGAAAACTATCAAGGTTACTCGAGACCACGCCCTCAGTGGTGCTGCGAGGTAGGTTGTACGAGGTATGTGGGATTTGATTTCATCAGCAAGGTGCATAGATGTAGATGGGTGCAGAATAGTCATTTAGTTATTTAGTCATCAAGCCTAACCTACCTCTCTACGTTCTTTTTGAATTCATCTTCCACTTATGATGTATGCATTTGAGGGGCGGAAGGAGAGGAGTTTCTTGTATGTATATGAGTAAGGACTTTGGAATAGGGGTCGAGGAGTTTATATTGTTATTTTTTGATGTTCTTTGGTTCTTTGGGACTATTTTTTTGGCTTTTTATTCATTCTTCTTTTATATTTCGTTCATTCCTCCATCTATCCATTATTCCTCCATCCATTCATTCTATTTCCTCATCTTTTGGAGGGGGATTGGCAGGCGGAGGTGAGGAGGAGGAAGAGGGAAGCGAGAGACGGTTATAAGAATAGAGACACCCCGAGATAGAATAAATAGTATCTATCTACCTATCATCAACTATCATACAATATCATAAGTACCTACCTACCTACCTAATTACAATTTCTAATATATAAAATCTTATAAAAGTATGGAAATATTTACTTCTTTATTGATTCATTGCTTCTCAACTAGTGTTGAACTTGAAGTCAGAACGGTGTTGTATGTAGTATTGTGACTACGAGGTTGGTAGGAAAGGTGTAGGTAGGTGGGTAGGTAGGTTAATTACTTGGTACTACTTTAGTCTGTCTGCTTGTACTAGTAGAAATACCCAAAGTACGAGTACTCTCAATATCGAACAAATGGTTGATTGAGTGATTGAGTGATTGATGGGTTAACTATGTTTGATGTGGTTCTTTATATTTTGTTACTTTGAGATACTAGGTAGTAGGTAGGTAGTCGCTGGGAATGTTCAAGAGGAGAGGGTTAGAGTATCAATTATGGTATATATTCGATAACAAAAAAAATTGCTTAGAAAGGCGCAGTAGATCGCAGGTTAGATTTCCGAATGGTATGTGTATATATGCATTTGGTACTGCTTGTTCGAGGTAAAAAAAAAATTGGATTCAATTTGTATTAACTTGGAAATATATAGGAAAGTAAACCTTCAAACTCTACAATATAGACAAACCAGCTAGCTATATACCCACCTTCCTCCCTCCTCATCCCACACCTCACCTCACCTCATCCCTTCTTCCCCATCGCAATCTCCAACCTCTCCTTCTCAACATGCGCATACCGACACTGAATCAGATGTAATTCCCTCCACGCACCTTCTCCCATCGATCCATCACAATACGGACACATAGTATCCAGAGTATCTTCTTCTTCTGCGCCGCCGGTAAAAGTATCGCCAGTAGATGAAGGAGAGAGGATTTCGCCTTCGAGGGTTCGGAGTACGATGTCGTTGAGCCAGATGTTGAGGACAGAGGCGTTGAGTGGATTGGGGGGTGGGGGGGGTGGAGTGTGAGGAGCTGAATTGGGAGCTTGAGGGAGTTGAGTGGGACAGGGGAAGAGAAAGAGAAGGATGTGGAAGGGGAAAAAGTGGTAAGGGGGTCGCATCGAGAATTCGAAGGTTCTGGATGGTTAACTTACTTGGTTTTGGGGGTAGTGCTGCAGGTACCGCAGCAGCAGCTGAAGATGCAGCAGCTACTGTTGAGGTTACAGGCACAAAAGCGAATATCCCCTGGAGATCCTCTACAATATCCGCGACGCGTTCGGAGATATCTCGGCTGCGAGATTGGATGGTTGTGCTTCGACTTCGTGATGGTGCGGGATGACTTTGAGTTTTGGGGACTCGGTTCTTGGAATCGGAATTGGGGTTGGGGTTGGTTTTCGATTGAGCTTGGGATTCTGCTTGGGATTGTGCTTGCAAAGCAGCTCGAGCCTCGAATTCGATAGAGCACTCGGAGCAGATGCGTCCGAAGGGGTAGTTGCAGGAGGTGTTCAGGCAGATGATTGGTTCGCCGACGGCGAAGCCGAGATCAAATGAGGTGGACATTTTTCTGTGTGTGGGTGTTTGATTTGTGGATAGATAGATAGATGAGTCAATAGGATCTTGAGGTTTTGATTTCTGGATAGGATGAAGGACTTAGTATATATATGCATGGATTATTGTTCTTGAGCATTGTTCAGGTGTGTTTTGGTTTCATTTCTTTTTTGTTTTGTTTATTTGTGTTGTTTCGTTTCGCTTTTTGAGTGCTTAGGTATGTAGGTAGGTAAGTAAGTAGGTAAGTAAGTAGGTAAATAGGTAAGTAGGTAAGTGAGTCTTGAACAAAGAAGAGAAAGATTTTTTGTTTGATGATGGAGTCTTGGGAGTTTCTTTATGCGGTTTGGATAAAGGCATAAAGAGATAGAGAGGACGAAGAGGGATGATGGATAATGGATATTGTTCTGAGCATTGTTTTGTTTTGATCTTTTTCATGCAAGAGAGAGAGATACTCTTCTCATTTTTATCATCTTAGTGGAGGAGAGAAATTTTATAATTTTCCATCGTCTTTTTGAGTTTTTCGAATTGTGGTATTTCATGTTATTTTCTTCAATATTGACAGCAATCCATTCATCTATGATTATCAAAATCAACATAGTTATCTTTTTCTCCTCCTCCACCTCCTTCTTACGCTGTACCATTCACCGCTTCTTCATGCTTACCTGGAGATGAGATGAAATGATATAAGTGATTATTTCTCTACTGGCATGTATATCATTAATTAAGTTGAGGTTTCAGACAATTCAAATTGTCAGATTGATAAAATCAAATTAGCCATCCCCGTCCGCATCCCTCGTCCCTCATTCCTTATCTCGTGGGTAGTAAACTAACTCCCGAGTCTTATAGCAACATCCTCTTTCTTATTATCTTATCCCCATCCCCCCTCACACCAATCTCTCCTACACACCCCCCTCCCCCTCACCCCCAAACAACCGAACCATCTGTCCCTCAATCCCCCTACTAAACCCTCCATTCTCATTACTATCACTCCTCTTCCCCTCCTCTCGCACAGCATACATCCATTTTTTCTGCGCGACAGTAGGTCGATATGCAATATCTAGGGTGCCGGGAAGAATGGGGGGTTCTGTGTAGAGGTTAGAGGGATTGGAAGATGAGGGAGGATTTGTTGTTCTGGGTCTACTTGCTGTTACATTTTTATTTTCATTTTGATATTGATATGCAGCACGGGTTCTGGTTCTATCGGTAGGAGATGGATTGAATCTCTGACTATGTGTAAAAGTACCCCTACGTGGGAGATTACGAAGAGATAGGAGAGGCGGTGATGTGGAAACGGAATCTGGTGGTGTGCTGAGGGGTGATTCTAAGGGTGTATCGTTGGGATTGTATCGCTCATTTTGGGTTGTGGTTTGAGCTTCATTGTCAATTCCGATTTCACTGGAGGTTTCATTTCCATTTCTGTTTCTGTTTTCATCTCTATCTCCATCTCCGTTACTGTCCTCATCTCTTCTACTGTTTGGATAGGAATCAGAATAGGAAAGTCGAGGACGTTTGTTAGCTCGAATTGAGGTTCGATTTTGTGTTTCATTTTGAGCTTGAGCTGGGGCGGGAGTTTGAACTAAATCTCGAAGGGTATCTTGATATCCGGGTACAGTGGTTGTCTGAGATTGAGACAAAGGAGAATGAGAATCAGGAAACGGAGACGGAAAGTTGGTGTAAATCTCTTGATTTTGAGTTCGAGATTCCGAGTGGACTTGTGGTGAAAATTGAGGTTGATGGAAAGCTCGGTGGGAATCTGGGCGAACATTTTTGATTTCCGGGCGCAGTTATTGTTTGGGACTGTGAGAAAGGAGAATCCTCTGTGGGAAAAGGATAGGGATAGTTGGTATAGAAGTCCTGATTACGATCTTGAGTCTGCGAGTCGATGCGTGGTGGTGGTTGAGGTTGATGTAGATCTCGGTGGGGATCTTGATGGAGACGCCGATCACCGAGTACATTGGTCATCTGGGACTGAGAAAAAGGATTATCCTCTGTAGGAAAAGGATAGGGATAGTTGGTATAGAAGTCTTGATTACGTTCCTGAGTCTGTGGGTCTATTTGTGGTGGTGGTTGAGCTTGAAGTTGAATCTGAAATTGACCTTGGCCTGGACCCAAAATCAAATCTCTACCCATCGGAGTACGCCTAGGCCTAGGCACAACATGTGGAATGGCTCCAGGTTCAGGTCTTGGTAAGAGGTCTCGAGGTCTTGGAACCGAGGTGTTTTGGGGTGGAGGTCGTGAGCTTCCGGTTCGGGCTCGGGAGCTGCTTCGGGATTGAACTCTAGATCTGGCTCTAGATATATCTTGATGAGGTTGAAGTTGAGATGCAGCTCCAGATACTAGTTTTGGATCTAGATCTGGTGTGGATCTGGGAATGAGATTGGGGAAGGTGGGGGAGGGGTTTCTCGAGGATGCTGACGACGTATTTGAAGCTTGATTTGGTGGGTGTGATGGCTGTGATTGAGATTCTTGAGATGGAAGTAAACTTTCACCAGATTTACTACGTAAAACTCGTGGGACAGGTGGTGGATAGCCTTTTCCTGATGGTGCCATTTCTATTTGTTGGGGTGGGTAGATGAGTAATGAGTGGATGAGTAGGCAAGCAGTAGTTGTCTATGAGTTTGATCAATAATTTGGATGATGATTTGAAGTTTTAGAGGACAGGTCGGCTAGAGAAATGCAGAATTGAGTTGAGTTGAGTCGTGTTTTGTAGTTCCTAAAGTCAATGGAAGAAAGTGTTCGATTTCCTAAGTTCTTAGGTTCTAAACTATCAACTAAGTTCTTGAGAGTTGTAGAATCTAAAATAGAGGTCTTTATGTACACATTTTTATATACTCACTCATATATCTTTATCGAGCTAGCCAGTTAACCGTACATGTATGTATTTATTCGCTTAGGACTTTTCTACTGCATCAAATACCCAGATACTTTACCATTGATTGTGTTGTAGAAACACAAAGAATAATGAATGGAATAAGATAGATTAAGGTGGTATATGCAGCAAAGTGAGACCGTAGTAATATATTTTCTTCTTCTGACAAGGAAGTTAAGGGCGCCGTCGAGAAAAGAAAGTGAGGATTTGAAGAGGCAACTGACGAAGCCAAAGATACAGCTGAAGGTTTCCAGGATGTTCGACGTGATAGTACTATAGAACGAAAAGTACCTTGGTGTTCTCAATCATTTAATCAATTGCGAAGTTGAGAGGAAAGAAAGAAAGAGTTTATTGATTCTTGGTTCGTCTTTGATTCTTCACTGATGAATGAAAAGAAGTTGAATTAGAGTACATAACTTTGATAAATCTTTGCTTAGTAGAGAAGCTATTTCTGGGAGATAGGAGAAGCGATCGGGTTGCTTCGATTGTAGTCGTTTCACTCATTTCGTGTGAGGATGCTAGGGGTAGTAGATGAGTGCGTGAGTGATTGATTGAGCAGCTAGTAGTGAGGGAGAAGTGAGGAGTGAGGACTGGGACTTTTTCTGGGTTTGAGAGTTGGTGCATCCGTATGTATGATGATACGCAGTAGATAATGGTAATTGGAATTCGACTATCTAGAATGTCTATCTATTGGAATAATTGGGGATTAGTGGAAGGGTGAGGAAGGGAACATGAGAGCGGTTGTTGTAGTGTAGTGTGGTAAGTGTACTTGTCTGAAGATACCTATAGAGGAGAAGCCTCTGGATGGATTTACATCTTTCGTGTCGCTCCTACCTCCAGCCAGAGTAGGCTGATCTAATAGCTTCTGATTGCATCAAGAACCGAGTATTCAGATAATCAATAGAATTTTTGTGTTGACAAGAAAAAGGTAAGAGGATGTCTGGAGAAAGATATTATATGAGCAAAGTATTTGAAATCCCTCTACTCTTTAATAATTTCGTCGACCTTTTCTTTCGATACCAGTAAATACAAAGAAAAAAGTCCACATATAATCTCAAATGTCATGTATATATTATCTTTCCTTAACACATCGAATCTATAAAAAGAAAGTAGAAATAATCCTACCATTTTCATTTTTGAGAAAAAAGAAAAACTTAAACCGCTCCTGAAAACACAGACAGAATTAAAATAAATTCCGGTACGGGGAATTGAACCCCGGTCTCCCGCGACTTGACTGAGGCTCGAAAGCTTCGAATGAGAGGCGGAAATGCTAGCCACTACACCATGCCGGATGTTGTGTTGTGTTTATTGATGGGTAGTACCGAAAGTGAAAATATATTTACGATGTTGAAGCGAAGATTTTTTACAGAGATTTTCCCCTAAGGTTAAGCGAGGGAATGGGTGGGGCAGGAGGTTAGGATAGGAGTAAGTGGGGAGTCGCGTGGTCGGCTTGATTGTGCGAGGGATCGAGGTGGATTTTGACGTTTGGCACTATCCAAGGCTGTGATGATAATGGAAAAAAATGATATCGTGATGAAAATTCGAATGATTTAATTCGGTGCCTGGTGTAAAGGGGTCACTTCCAAGGTCTGCGGCTGGTCTGCGGCCGGTCTTCATGACACAATCGTAGTTTCATTGATTGTTGGGCTCAATACACTGACCGATTTAATATAGAAATCGAGTATTTTTGAGATTCAAGACGCCCCGAAATTACAATTGTAACTGGCGGTCTCTCTCTTCTTTCGTAGCTACTTTGCTCAATCCTCGGAGGGTCTGATTGAAAATTTACGATTTCTATCTCGACAATATTTTACTGTGTCAAGGTTATCAATTGAAATTGTTTTGATCGTGAAGTAGAAGAATTTCAAGTATAAATTCACGTATATAAGTAAACTTGTTGAAACCCTTATAAATAACACATACTATCTACTTGTGATATGATGTCAATTATTACTCAACCTTGGTCTTTTTTCTTGTATATAAAAATCGAGGAAAACACACAATTTGCTCAAGAGCTTGTAGCAGTGATTCAAGTCTATATATATCATTGAAAAAGACAGATTCCAAGAAATGATCATTTCATTATTTGTACAGGCTTCAGATCTTCGAGGTAAGAATGCTCTCTTCCCTTTGTCTATCTCCCGATTTGTAATTACATTTAAAGCCTGGAGAATTTCACATGACCTACATGTTCAAGGTTAACATAATTTATTCACCATGGCAGCTACTTCACCAACCAAATCTAGGTGCCTAATCGTCATTTCCAGACCAGCCCCTGGTTAAACCATAAGGGAGCTTATTCAAATAACCCAAACTTTATTCGTTCATATTACGAAATCGTCAATAACAGAAAAATTGTAAATTCAGCAATGGAACGAGATGGAACGATTCTCAAAAATTGAAATTTCAAGTAGTTGTCTGCACTACTGTAGCAATTGCCAAAGACCAATCTCCGCCTGACCCCTAGGAAATACAAATGACGGTTAAAACTTTCTCAGATATTCTTATCTATTCCCCTTACTCTGTTCCTGTCAATTTTGCCCCCTCATCCGTTCTTCATTCTTGTTCGGCTCTTCTTGTTATCTTCTTCCAGATCGTCTCTCATTCACATTCCTTTACTTCTTTTTCGATTGTCTTTGCGTACCATCTATGTATCTAATCACTTTTTCATCATTGGCATTATGTGTCCTTTCATGCTTTAAATCCATCTTTCGTTTTTCTTCTTTGAATCTCCGTGCATCCATGTTTTGCTTGTTATATGCCCTTAAATCACTATCCTCTCTCTCTCGTGTAATCTCCGGATATGGCTCAAGGTCAGGCGGGAGCAATGGCGGAGGAGAAGGAGCCGGGACACGGCGGCTTGGAGGAAGTGATCCCTTAATATTATGAGGGTTTACGGGTCTTTTACTATCAGGAAAGCCGCGATCGGTTCTTAAAGGAGAGCGTCTACGACTACGAGGTTCTCGAGGTTTATCTGTATGACCACGTCCAAATAAATTTTGAGGCTCATTTATCGGTCCAGGTCGACCATATCCTCCATCTTTGTTTTTAGAGTCATTTTCACGTTGAGAGTGACGACCCGATGGATGATGTTTTGAACGTTCAGGTTGAACTTCATCTGCATGGTCATCTCTATATTTAGTGTGACCTCGATAATTTTGAGATGCCATAGGCTCCCTAGCGTCATATTCAGAGCCATGATCATCTCTGTCACCTTCATTTCCATCTCGACGACGATGAAGTCGACGATCTTGAGGGACTAGAGCCTCCTTGGCGTAATGATCAGAACGGCCATGACTACCATCTTCTTCTTTGTGACGTTTATGCCGCTCTCTTTGAGCTTTATCTCTATCTCGACGAGGTTCTTGAGGGGCTTCAGGTTTCTTAGCGATAAAGCTAAAATGATCATCTTCATCTTCATATTTGTTTGGATGTGTACGCTGACGTTTAGGTCCATTTCCTTGACCTTTATCTCTATCTCGACGATGTGGTCGAGGAGCTTCAATAACTTCAGGTAGATAATCATCTACATTTCTCATTCGATGTGTGCCTTGAAGATCGTTGTGATTATCTCGAGCCTTCTTAGGGGTAGATTCAGAAAGTCGATGATCTTTATCTCCATTGTGACGGCCATCCCCACGTTCATCTTTACGACCATGTCTACGATCATCTAGATCATCTCGAGATACTATACGCTCCCCAATGCCATGTCCAGAATCATGATCCTCTCCATATCCAGGTGGAAGATTTTGTTGTCGTTCAAGTCGACGTCTTTGTCCTTTGTATGGACGGGCTGGTAGCGTCCTAGTGGCAGCGTTAGGATCATAGTTATCCTGAGACATCTCTTAATTCGAATGGATTGAATAAGTGTATAAGAAGAATCTAAGTCGAAAGAAATATCAACACTCAAATGTAAGTCTATAACTTAACTGGAAACTGTCAAGAAAAAAAAGCAAACCCTACGACTCACCAATACTTAAGTATAAAACCCAACACAAAAAATCAACGTTGCTGCCTTCAGAAATGCGCAATACAAACTCCAACCCGCGACCGACTGGAAATTTAATTATCAGTTATGAGGTCATGACACCTGATTTGACACCCTAGGCAACATTATAATTTTAGTTTCTCGAGTTGGAAGAAATCTTTATTATTGATTAGATAGATAATTTTGGAAACTAGATTGCTCTACTCTTCAAGACTGATTCATCTCTAGATATTTTCCCCAGTCGATGAGAGGATTGAATTTCGGAATTTTGGTGTATCCATTCATACATACACCTCGCTAATCTTAGTAACTTATCTATCTATATCTCCCAAAGAATCCACAACAGCGAGTCTCTCGATGAAGAGAATCGAGTACAGCTAATCAAGAAAGAAAGCAGAGCTACTTTCAGAATGCATACTCTCATTCCTATATACTGCATTTATCTTTCCCTTGTCTCTCATCATCTTTGATACTCTTCTTGATCAACAAATCTTTAATTAGAACCGATGATAACATAGATAGATATTATCTCATCTCATCCAATCCCGTCAATATAGTTCCTGTGTCCCAACTATCTACTGCTCAGTAAATCTATAGCCTCAATCTATACTCTCAATCTACCTCTTTATCTTATCACTTAAACCGCTACCTCTCCATAATTATTCCCCTCCACCTCTCAACAATCTCTCTGTAATCTCACTTCAAAATTCCCCTTCCAGCATTATTCCTCAAGCACCTCCCTCAAAAGTATTTCTTCATATCACTTTCCTCTCTCCCGCTTTTTAATATATATATATATATATTTAAGCACAAACCCTTGATTAAAACCCTCCCATCAAACACCGTTTTCCAAGCATTTCTATACAATCTTTCATTTCCAAATACTTATTATTACAATCATCTTTCTATCCTATCCTCCTTTATATATTCACTCATCTTCTAACCTACTTTCACTTAGCTTTCTTATCCTCTTTCTCACTTACCCCTCCCTCGATTTTCTATATTACCACCCCCTTACAACTCATCGATGATTTGATCTCTCCAGAATCTCTCTTCAACAATCGCCTCACAATATCCCTTCACACACCTCCCTCCAAGAATCCCCTTCTAAGCCCTACCTTCAATCTTCCTCCAATACCTCTCTCCAAGTATCACCCTTCAATCTCCCTTCAATCTTCCTCCTCTCATTTTAATTTTCGCTCTCTCACCCTCTCACTCTTCTATTCCTCCTCTTCCCCTCCAAATACTACACCACTCACCTTCCCAATCACCTCTACAGCCTACTTTCACTCCTTTTCATGCTATTTCATCTTCTTCCTTTTTTTCTTATTCCTCTTATTCTCTTCCCCCTCTTATTCTTCCTCTCTTCATATCCCTCTTTTTATTCCCATCCCCATTCTCATTCGCACCTCTCCACCTTTTACATTCTCCACTCTCTTTTAGCTCATTAGGCATCCACACACCATACATAACATCACACTGATCAATCTTCAATTTTCAATGTTTCATCTCTCTCTCTCTCACGCACAACAATGCATACATCATTTCCACACATCAACCATACATCATACCACACGTCATTTCAATCCATCCATTCAGCAATATTCTCTGATATTCTCTAACCTGCTATGCTATGCTATGCTATGCTATGCTACATGCACTAGGTACAGACGCTAAGTACACACCCTTTTCAATCAATCAATCAATCAATCAATATTCCTCCATTCATTCAAAGGTCCCAAACCAACCCAGCGCCAAAAAGGGTATCATACCACTCTTCCTTTCCATTCCCTTCCCATTCCTTCCCTTTCTACAAATTCCACACCACATAACCCATACCTTCCTGTATCCTGCCCCACCATTTTAATACGCCAAGCAATGCAAACAATTTCCTTCTTCATCCCGTCATCCTCACTTCACACCCAATTCCTCCTTCAACTATCCCTCTCCCTCACCTCTCTCATCTACCTCCCCAATCCTTATTCCGACTCCTGCCCTATCCCTGACCATTCTCCTTCCCCCTCATCTCCCTAGCCTTCTGTTCCGCAATCCTAACCCTCTCCTGCAATCTCAACTTTTCCAACTGCAACGTCGGATCCACATCAATACTATTCCCTACCGACATTTGCATATGCACTCCATTCGATGCTGTACTCGTACTTACCGGAGGTCCTCCTACGCCTCCTCCTGCCCGCGAACTTCCACTTCCACCTCCGTTTCCGTTTCCATTCACATTCCCATTCCCTTGCGCACCATTCGCACCCGCTCCCGGCCCCGTTCTCTGTTTCCCAGCCGGTACCAAATCCTTAACCCATTTCTGAGCCTCCTCACAACCTTCCATAACATATTTCAATGCTAGCGTTGCTCTCTCCTTCAAATACTCATTATGTCCATCATAAACACAACAATTTAGTAACGGCATAATTCCATCCTGATTAAGTAATTGTTTTTGCACAATTGGATTTCCTGGTCCTTGTCTGCGCGGATTATTAGGTGCCACAAGCGAAGTGAGAATGATAAGGATTTGAATTTTAATACCTGACCAAGGGAATTTATGTGGTGTATCATGAAGAGGAGGAAGAGATTGTCCTTGACCTGGGAACTGTGGTGCATTTTGCGATGTGGGACTTTCATATGGTCTTTCTGTTGCTTGAATACCTCCTCCTTGTTGAGGAACAGGTGCTTGTCTCCGATTTGGTAATGGTTGTTCCGAAAGATTCTTTTTAGCAACACCTAAATCAAGAGCTCTAAGAAGAGCAATAAGTTCGTAGACTGCTTCCCATTCAATAAGAAGTGGTCGCATCTCTGGAATTTCGGCTATAACAGATATAAAATCGAGATACTGCGAGAGTCCATCTTTAGCACGTTCCATATCCCATAAATCAACGGGAAAATCATTAGGATCGCTATTCTTAGTTCGAATTTGAGCTTGCGCGTGAATAAGAGCAATACAATCAGGTACGACTCGTGTACGGAAATATGTAAAGAGGAAATGTATAAGTTTTGCATCTCTGTTGTAATCTCTTAGATCATCGTAGATAGGACTGTCCTTTCGAGCGCGGAACATGTAGTTGATAAGACGTAAAAGAACAGTTTGTGCCGGTGACACAATATCCTTCATAATCCTCAGCGAGCTCCAAGCATAAGGCAATAAAGCATTATGATGGAAAGACTCGATGATTTGAGCAGTAATTTGGAAAATGAAATGTTGATCGGTTTGTTCCCAAACAGCGATAAAAACCAACATCTCGCGAAGAAGATTTTTGCCACAATCCAAAGCCAAAAACATTTTACATCGTGTCTTCTGAAGATTCTCACCAGCTGGTGTAAGTCCTGAGCCCATTGAATCGACAATACAAGCTTTGACAGTCATATGAAGAGCTTCGATTTGTTTCGTGTCGAGAATGTTGGGAATTTCGGTCAAAAGACCTCTCAAAGGTCCTTCGGCATAAGACTCATCATCATCCTCCTCATCCTCTTCTTCGCCATCATCTTCACCATCATGACCATCCATGGATCGAGTATCCCCATCAATCTCATCATGTAGAGGTGGTTCCTCCAACTGTTCATCCTGGTCATAAGCATCCTGGTCCTGGAAAGCTCGTTGAGGAAGAAATCTTTCCATAGCAGTTTCTTTACAAGCCTCTGCACGTTTTATCGCATCTTCCACGGTAACCATCTTCACCACCCATCCTTCATAATTCTGATCTCTTTGGCGCTTCCACCAAATATCAATCTCATGTGAAACACGGGCGTAAATTCGATCTTGCTCATATTTATCCGTCAATTCAGGTTTCCAAACCGGTGTCGTTTCTTCTGGATCATCTTCCTTATCCGCATCAGTCACAGTAAACTCGTCAATTTGTGGCAACGGTCCAGGTGTGCACTCCATATCCGCTTCCGCAGCGTATTTCTCCAGAAGTTCCTTGGCCGTCTCATCCTGATCTGCCGAATGTCGAGTCAACCAATTCCTAACCTCATGATAAACCTTCTCCACATTCAAATCATCCGGAGGAAGTTCATGAACTGGATCATTATGCAAATCATTATCGAAAAGCATATCGAACCAAAACGACATCTTGAATCTATCATTACCCATAGTCCAATTATGCGTATGTTGTAAACAAGTGACCAGAAGTTTTTTATCTGCGAAAGAAATCAGTATGATCCACAAACCCCATCCTCACTCAAGATGAACCAAAGTAATGGCATCCCCAATACCCACCCCACCCCAACCCAACCACAAACAAAAGAAAAAACTCACAAAGTTCCGTCACCTCATTCAACCTCCCCCTACTATTATCATCCACATTCTCCCCATCATACCCCTTACTCGTCACATTCACACACAGAATAATCAACTTATGAACCTGTTTATCCAACCCCACCGCCCTACAAATCTCCTGCGCCGTCTCCTTAACCGCCAACATATTCCTACTCACCACCAGCAAATTATTCAAATACCCCAAATCCTCCGTCAGCACTTCAAAATTCTTCAAGATAAGCGCCACACTTTCCGACACGTCCGGGCCGGCAGGAACCCCCTGTTCAGAGTACGATTCGCGCAGCGAGCGCGAGACGAGGACGGGAACCGCCAGGTAAAAAATCCGCTGCAGACGCATCCAGATATCGACGTTTTTCGCGAGAGCTTCGCGTACCTCGCCGCGCGAAAGCGACATATCCAGTGTACTCCTGATCATTTTTCCCAAGCCCTCCATGGTTTTTCTTCCCAAGCCCGCTCCACCACCGGGTCCCCATCGCATTTCCAGCATGGTCAGCGTAGCCAGAAAACCTCTCTCTTCCAACCCATACGTGTTCGTGCGTGCGGAGACCCTCTTGTTGATTTCGAAATGGCTTCTGCCTCCCATGATTTCGCTCATCATGTTTGTCGGGACGAAAGCTTCGCGGTTGGTGCGCATCGTTTTTGAGGATTCGTCCCACCAGGTGCCGAGGCGCGTTTTACATTTGCTGCATGTTGTATTGTCGTCGCGGATATCGGGGAGGGGATGCCCGCATTCTGCGCAGTACATGTTTAGCTGTGAGTTGGGTGTGGAGGAGGTACGTTGAATGCTGAGGCGTAGATGATGAAAGGTGTGGTACAAGATAAATTTTGGTTTGTACGACGTAAGTTGAGGGGTAATATTGGCGTGGATCACAATGCCGCTTTAGTGCCTGAATGAATATCAATTAAACTTCAATTTCTAGACTTGTATGATTTTTATAACAAATGAATCTCGAATGAGCTTTGAATGTGTTAATAAGTTTTATTGATTGTATAATTGCCTCGTAGGTAGGTCGGTATACTTAATTACACGAAGTCACTAACATCTAGCTAGGCAGATTTTCCATAGAGTTTATCACCTAGTTACATAAAGCAGCTACCAAAAATACTGGTAAGCTAATCGATATGACAACCCCCACTGCCCCTCCTTTCTAATACCGCAATTGCAACTTCCCATCAACACTTTCCCTCTTCCTCTTCTCCCTCACATCCGAGCAAGCTCAATATCATCAGGCCTATCACGCTTTCTGCATTGAGAACTCTCTTCTTTATATCCATTTACTTTCACCAAGCTTCTTTCCGAATGACTACCTCCACTTGGTTCACTTGGACCACTAACAAGTTCATCTTTTGCACTCGATGAACCGTCCAAATTCTCCTTCGGCTTCCCCTTCCAATTCTTCGGAACCCTAAGCAGCCAGTATGTAAACAAAGTCATAACGATATTAAAACCCACATAAGCCCACATGACACAAACGTTGCGCCACCTGTTCGTATAGCTCATACCACCAGCAGCAAGGAACTCATCCGAGTTTGCCAGAGGACAATAAACACATCTACTCTTTGCAGAAGGATTAGTGAGATAGCCTCCCGCTTTCTGAATATAGCTAGCCATATAAGAGCCACAGGTACTTCCAGTTACTGGTTCAAAATGAAGAGATTCGAATTGAGAACATGTGACTGGGACGTTGCCAAGGCCAATCGAGAGTATCCCATCAATAAGGTAAGTGAACGGAGAAAGACGCCTTACGATATCCCATATCTGAGGTAGTGCTATGGGCGCTGAGATTATACTAGAAGATATCAGCTCGCCGTAATCGTATTCAAAGAGTAGATTGTCATATCATACTTACCCACAAAACATCAATGACAAGAAGAGTGCAGCATTAGACAGATTGCCGGCCATCACCGTAAGCTCAAGACCAGCTTGTACCATATATCCGAATGTACTTGCATATATCAGGTATACCCATATCAGCAGTAGCATCACTCCATTTCTCTCAAGTATTGATTTCGTTGAGATTGCATTGCGATACATCCCCACAGGATAGTACCAACACAGAAATATAATTATTGCCGAAAGTGTGTTCCATGGTAACTCAACAAGAATATTACTAATAATGAAAGCTGGCCACGAGCAAATCTTCGCAGAACGCTCTCGCGCTTCAAACAAAGCTCGTTGCACTAAAACGTTTGGGAGAATCTGCGCAACGAAGCTCGATGCTAGAGTTCTATATCACAATCAGTGACAGTTCAATCTCTACTCACTTAGGAGAGACTCACAGAAGCATAAATACGCCGAGAGTTTGATTCTGCAGATCTTGCAAAGAACTTGCATCTTTAAAGGACGAGAACCCAATAAATAGAGCCTAACACCAATCGTTAGCTTCGGTTGGCAGAGAGGATGACGAGGGGAACGAAACGAACATAAAAAAGGGATAATCCAATTTTCGAATAAATATAAGAAGGTGTCCGCCAGTAGTATAGGCTTGTTCTTCTGAAGCATTGCCAGACTTGTACTACAAATATTGTAGCAAATTCCTTCCGGCGGGGTGGCTTCTTAGTTCCTGTCAGGAAAAAGCTGGATCTTGCAACTAATGCCTTTCTCATATGATCTAACTTTCGATGAACAAGGACTAGCTCATGACTGTTTCTCCAGACTTCAGGCCAATCGATTAGATTTGTTGAACCAGGAGAACGTCCGGTAGTCCTTCTTCATGTTAACTATCCGATCATTGCTCGAGAATCTCACGAACCAAACTTACTGCATGATCCATTCAACAACATTTCCACCTGGAGGACAAGGATCTGCTCCATTGAATTCGAAATATTTCTTAACAGTCTCGCAATTTTCACCAAGCCTACCAAAATATATTGGTCGACCTCCAGGGCCAAGAAAAAGAAGACTATCAAAGCGTTGAAATAATGCTGTCGACGGTTGATGAATGGCGCATAAAACAGCTTGGCCGTGAGCTGACATCTTTTTCAAAAGCTCAACTATTTCCCATGATGTGCTACTGTCAAGTCCAGTGGTAGGTTCATCTAAGAAGAGAAGAAGCTTTGGCTTGGCAACAAGCTCAACACCTATAGTCAATTTCTTTCTCTGTTCAACGTTCAATCCTGAATTGTCATTAGTCTCAACATAAGAACTGGGTTTGGTCTTACGAGCCTTCACCAGGAAGTCCGATGATAGCATCGGCATACACATCCATTTCCAATAGCTTGATCATCTCTTCCACATAAGCAAGTTTCTCTTTCTTGGTAGTCTTGCTCGATTGACGCATAATCGCACTAAACTGTAATGCTTCACGCACTGTCATTGTCGAAAGGTGAAAGTCCTGCTGTTGAACATATCCAACTTTGCGTTGAAACGATATATCTTTGATGCAGCCATCAACAAAAGATTCACCAGAAACTACACCAACATTACTTCTAGACGCCAGCACATCTAACAGTGAAGTTTTTCCTGACCCCGTTGGACCCTATGTGTAATCTTTATCAGCATTGACATCAGGCTCGTTCCATCAGACGTACCATAAGTGCGGTTAAAGTCCCTGGTTTTACCCAACCATCAACATGATCTAGGATTCGACGTGTACCACCTCCAGTTTTGATATCCAGACAAATACCCTTCCATTGAAACGTTGACGTTTGTATTTGGATTTTGGTTATTGGATCGCCATTCACACCATACCTATGAGTATCTGCTCCTGAGTAAATTTCAAGATGTCTTTGCCTCTTAGGTAAAGGTTTGTGTCCCCTTTGAAATAAAAGTATTTCCCTATTCATATTCTCCATCGATATGTGAGTGATAACGAACAGGTACGCGGCCATATAAGATGCCATGAAGGCAAATAGAATGCTCATATTTCTGAGCACGTTAGCTGCTTAGTATCTTGAACGCATTAACTCCATTCAATCTTGTCAAGTACCAAAAATTTCACGAGATTTTCACGTACCGCCATAGATGGTTCGGTTGAAACCCAAACCCAAGCTCAAGATATATAGTCCCCAATACATCTTCAAACCCAGAGATAGCTCCAACAACAGCACACACTCGATTATGAGGGCTTGTGCTAATATAAGATGGCCCATTCGGCACAATATTCCCACAAGGAAAGACCCGACCTGAAAATTCGTTGATTATTAAACTTTCATAGGCGTACAGAACCGGATTGACGTATGTGATCCATCCTAACCATGGCACCATTTTCATCTTAGGCACCACGAATCCTGCATACATCATGAAAGCCAAAATTACGACTGCAGTTGAGAAGATGGCTTGAGAATGAGATCGACAGGAAGCCCCAATGGTTCTGAAAGCCATAGAAAGTGTCAAACTAAGAACAAATGAGAAGGCAACAAAAGTTAAAAATGCCACGGAGGTTCTCCTCAAGCTTGCCATGAAGTACAAAATGGCGTTAAAAAGAACATTACTGCAAATTTTGACTGGTATGCCGCATAGTATTGAAGCAAATGCTTCGGCGAATGGATGAACAAATGCATATCTCGTTTGTTTCTCCGCCACCAGACGTTGATTAGACAATTGGAGAATCTAGTGTGGTGTCAGTGACGCAAAATAATACCTGAAAGCTCGTGTCACTACCTCGAGTGAGTCTGTAAAAGCATGTGATAGTATTGTGATAAACAGTAACATGCTTCTATTGTTCATACTGCTAGTATCATCGGGCATGTCATAGAAGATGATACTCATGATTAGAGCCATGAGAATATTGATTACGAGCACAAGAATTGTGTGATTGATGTCACTTCGTAACCTCTGGAAGCCTCTAGCGATACACAAAACGACTTGTTGTCTTGGACCAAGCTTATATGCTGATTGGGCTCTCCTGGAGTTCAATTAGCAAGTCAAACATCAAGATTAGGACAGAAATCAAAGACGAACAGGTATTTAGCCTGTTGAGATCTCCTCGCAGCTGCAAAATCCAACGCATGATTCCCATCAAATGGGAATTCATTTTCATAAGCTTCAAGTTCCTGCATAAGTCTTGCATAATAACGGCTTGTTTTCCATACCATAACGAATTCTTCGGGAGTTCGTGGTACTCGAAATTCGAAACCTGGCCTTTACCATTGTTAGTGCCAAAATTGAAAAGGATGGGCTAATATTATTACTGGATTATCCTTTCATCTGGACTTGTGAGCGATGTCAAGAAGTCTGCTGTGGTTTGATCTGGAGGACAAATAAATCCCATATCAATGAAAAAGGATTTCGCTTCGTGGCATGGGCCGAAATATATCTGCCGTCCCTCGTATAGAACCTATGGTGCTCATCAGTAATATTTCACGGGGAATATGTGAAAGATCACATACTGTAACTTTATCAAATAGCTATACGTAGAGTTAGCAGTATTCTCTCTAGGCCTGTAACAAATCTTACATCATAAGCTATTTGAGGTACTTGATATAAAGCAACGCATGCCGTTGTTCTTCCAAGGGTTGTAGAAAGACGAATCATTTTACAAAACTCAAGTGCATCAGCATTATCAAAACCTCTGGTACAATTATCCCAACACTGTAAAGTATATCCACTCAAGGCTGCTTCTGCGATGCTCACTCTCTTCCTCTCAGCTCCACTGATACCTTTCACAGAATCACCTCCAACAAGTACATTCTCCACGTGACTAAGACCTAACGTTTTCATCATCACATCCCTCATATGCTCTGCGTATACTTTCCGAGTTACTCCTGGAAAAGTAAAATCGGGTGGCGCTCGAGCTTTAGCCGCGAAAAGTAACGTCTGACCAACCGTCAAGTTTGGAAAATGGCTATTCGACTCGGCCAAATATATTGTTTCGCCTCGAAACCGTGTGTGCATCTCGCTCACAGAGACTCCTTGGTAATTGATATCCGAGTCCGGCTCGACAAAAAGTCCCTGAGTGTTCCCAGATATCGTCTTCAGGAACGTAGAAACTCCGCTTCCTGGCCGGCCAAGAACCAATAGCATTTCACCATGCTCAACCAAACCATCAAATCCTTTGAATATCTGAACCTTCCGTTTTCCAGATCCAACCAACCAGCGAGCAAAAGCGCCAACTTCAGATACAATATTTGCAACATTCTTCTGATAATCAGTTGGTTTCCTGAAAGCATAAACGGTCAGATTTTCAAAAGAAAACCCAGCGCTTCTCCGAGGATATCGTCTCGGGTCCTGTCCCATGAAGGCAACCAAATTGGAAATCCATTCTTCGGGATTAAAATTGCTGCTACGAGGATTCAATGGAGAATTGGGAAGAAGATTCAAGAAAGGATTTTTAAACTGATCCGATACTTCAGGTGGTTTCAATGGGCTGAGAAGTGTGGATGGAAGCTCGAATCTTTGCTCTGCAATTGAAGGTCGAGGCAGTGACGAATCTTGGAATGGATCACTTGGTTGAGGGGCACATTCTACTTTTTGATGCTTTTCACGTGGATAGGCTGCATGAACTCGAGACGGTGGAGTAATGGGAGGCTCCTTTAATTTTGAGTATCCCGAATTGTCCATGATGGTTTAGTTTGTAAAGGTCGAGAGATTCAGGTAATATATCCTAACGAACGCTGGGGAACAAGATCCAAACCTCCCGAACTCGAGATCGTTCGCGAAAGAAATCTGTATCCCACACAAATGGAAGGAGCACTTCACTTCCCCCGACCCCATAAACGCACCTACCTACCTAACGATCAAGCAGGTACTAGACACTCCCTCCATCGATGTTTCTCTTTTCAAAATCTCACTAAGTGGTGAGATTTCTTGTAATTACCTAGTACCATGCATGGAATGGATGAAGTCTCCATGCTTCCATTAGAAATACTCACATCAACAAACCAGGTAATCAAATAATCCATCCGATTGCATGAAAAGAAAAACACAAACTGCTCATCCATTCACTGGGCCTCAAACAAATACACACCAGATCAGTTCAGTTCAGATCCCCGTGAAAAAAATGACAAAATCATAATAGGAGATAGCCATATACAAAACTAAACATTACCTCTTCCCACCCCCGTCACCTCCCAACTGGATATAATTCAAACACTTCAACCGCCATTCAAACGTAACTCGCACGCTCAAAAGAGCACATCATATTTAACAACTCGAATACACGCTGACGCACTGCTTAAATTTGCTTCACTGTGCCAATTCGCTAAATCTTGTCCACGTCCCATCTCCTTAAATTACAATCTTCAAACGCTCTCATCCTACTAATTCAACCAGTTTTCTCTGGTACTGTCCCAGGTGCAAAATCGGTTGCATTGGTTGTTGCCACAGGACTAGCGACTGCCTCCCCTCCCGTAATTATTCCCCCAGTTTGAATTGATTCAGGTTGTTTTTCCGCGGGGTAGCTCATTGAGCTTTGCTTTGAATCAGCCGGGGATGTTGGACTCAATGGACCCATTGGACTCGTTGCTTCTCCTGGACCTGATCCCGCGACCGATCTGATGACTTCATACCATTTATTGGCATCGGCTGCTGAATGTGCCTTGAAGGCAATTTCAGAGGTACCAGTCAATTTACTTCCTATTCCCTTGGAAACATCTTTTCCTTTGACATTAAACTTTTCACCGCTGGTGCTTCCAATCATAGCATCTGGAAGGTAGATGGATAATTCAGGAACAGGGTCTTTGCGAACGTTGTCATTGTCTTTGAATTCGTGGAGGAATTTACTTGGAGTTACGACATAGTACCCTGTAGTGTAACCAGCGAAACTCAACTTGTTTCTGCTCTTGCGTTCCAGAGAACCCTCGATAAGAGCCTGAGTGCTAGCGTGATTCTGGTTGGGGAAGCTAATTGCTTCTACTGAGCGATCCGGGGCATTAGGATCAACAAGTAAAGCTTGGTTACGGTTAACGAAGCCTTCCCATTCCAGATTTGCAGGGACTTCTTGACAAGCGTTCAGCATATCTGAAAATAGTGTTTGTTCCCTTTGAGATTGGCTCGTAACTATCTGAGTGAAACTCATCATAGTCTGTTGGATGATCTCAATAACATGAGCCTCAAATTGCGCAAAGTTGTTTTGAACTTGGATAAGATCATGACGATTGGTGTTTTCCTCCAAAACTTGCTTGTGAAGCCGATGTAGAATACCTCGGTGAACAACATATGGATCTTCAGCCGATTTCATGGAAGCAGCGCTGGATTGGTAGTTTGCAGTTTGTGATCCCAAAAGCTCAATATGTTTTTGCGTGATATTTCTAGCCTTCTCGACTTCTTTCGCTCCCTTTGAAGCCCCAGAAAGCAACTCCTTAGATTTGTGTTTGATTTCCTTGTGTAGACGATCGAGGATGGGGAGTACCGTGCCTTTCAGATTCTTCTCGGTTTCGAGGTGCGAGTTGATTAAACCCTATTCAGTCAACATTTGCGCAATAGCAAAGCATGGCATAAATCATACCTGAGTATTCGTTCGCATATTTTCAAACATGCCTGCCATACCTCCCAACTCCTGCTGAAAATGGTGCCCCTCTTTTAAGGGGTTCGCGATAGTCTTCAAGACCTTCTCATATTCCTTTGATTGTTGTCTTTGTACTTTCTCCGTCGCTCCAATATAATCCTCAAGATACCCAACTGCATGTTTCCAAGCTCTCAATCTTTCTCCTAACAATTCCGAAGTCTGCGCGCGAAGATGTAATCAGCCACAAGCGTTCCCCTATCTTCCCCCGACCCCGATATCTGACCTTTGACAATCTGCAAAGTTCGCAAAGATACTCACATCCTTAGGATTCTCCAATGGTACTGCCTCTCCCTCATCCGTACGATCCGTCAACGCACTACTTGTCGAGAATGATCTCACTGGCATATTCGCTGGTGTCGACCCAGGAGCTCCTGCTACTTGTGTCCCCGACATATTGGCGTGTAATGACTGTTTGCGCATCATCTTGTATTAGTTTTCCTTCTCCAAAAAGGCAGCTTGTGCAAAAAGTGAAGGGAGAATGGGAGATTGAAGCAAGAAGAGCGACGTATGGATAATATGCAAGAAGATATCATTCACTATCGCTCGCTCGCTGTACTCAACTTACCTGGTAACTGAGTGGGGTGGTATTCGCGACCCTTGTTGTCGTTTGTCTTTCGGTAATCTCGAATCCTGGTTGCGGATATGGACTCAGTGGAGTGTGTGGAGGCAAGGTATATTAAATCTTTTGTCTCAATTTAAAAGATACGATTTTCAAAGGATTCTAGAATGATATTGGATTTTGAGATCGAAGGAAGCTGGCGATGATAATGAGGTTATCGATGAATAGATTGGTGGTGATGATGATGTACTCAGGTATTGTACTCCTTTATGTTTCCCACCCGAACCCCTCAGCTTCCCACTAAAACAACCCCCATTTCTTAGCTTTAATAACCTACGTCATTATCCGCCCTTCCAGCATCTGATATTTGAGGATTCGTTGAAAATTAGTCTGATTCATGCATAATCACTCAAATCACTCAAATCACTCAAAGCACTCAAAGCACTCAAAGCACTCAAAGCACTCTTTGGTGAAACAAAGAAGTCCAAAAGTTATGACGATCACTCATCTCAAGTAGATCAGATTACAAGACCCTGATCTTCCATTTTATGGACTCGGAGTTATGACGAACAGGTACGTTTCAGATACTTCATGAAATTCATCTTCACAGCCACGATTTAAAATGCAGATCTCATAGATCGTATACTGGGGTATCCGAGTCTTTTCAGCATTGTGGTAAAATCAACGTTAAAATAAAGCGTATTAAGTTAGATCTTCAACGAACAACAATGCTATGTTTCCCACCACGAGTCTCCAATGCCACACCCCCATTTACAACCTTCAAGTCCCTTGACCCCTTGATTTCTTTTCCGTTCAAAACAATACTTGGCACAACCCCCGCCTTTCTGACCGGTAAGATCAATGACCCTGTAGTCCCTTCCGGCACCGCAAAATTCAACGTGTATCCCGTCTTCGTAAGATTCCAAGCGGCTTGGAATTTCCCCAATGTAGTCACAAATCCACCTTCTGCACTAGTCAGGTCTCCGAATTGTGGTGTTAATTGCCACGTTTTGCCCAGGGGGCTAGTAACACTAAGACCCAATACAAACTCTGTGAGGGCGGATGTGGGTCCTGAAGACCAGCCATGTGCGTGAGATACATACGAGGTATCGTACATGTAACCTCTGCTTGATCGATATGCAAAGGTACCATTTTGGAGATAACCTTCAATGACTGTGCTTTCGGTTCCATTAGGATTGTTGAGATACCAACCCCAACATCGACGAATGAGATCGAGCGCACGACTTGTCTCTCCAATTGTAAAGTGGGCTTGGATCTCGAAACTCGATATGAAGGGGGATATGTTTTCTGGAAGTTCGGGCGCGACAGCTCCAATTGGGGTCCAATTCTTGAGAAGGTTGGCGGAAATAGTTTTAGCTGTAGGGGAAGTTGGGGAAACAACTCCGAATAAAAGAGCCATGCTATTTGCGTCTTGAGGGTGTAATGTAGTTTCTGTTGCATTGTCTTTGAAAGATCCATAAGATGAATCGAAGCAGTACTTATTGACGGCTGTTTTAAGAGAAGCCGCATGACTGGTCCATGTCGCCGTCAAATTGGTAGTATCACCAGCCCATTTGGCAAGATCAGCGCCAGTAAGAAGAGTTCGATAGAGACTGTGTATTTGTTAGTCAACCACCTTAATCACATTGACATCAAAACATACATCATTTGCGCCTCACTGTTATTGAAACCTTGTTGCCAACGGGCCCAATCACGAATTCCAGTGACCTCAAGGAGACCAGGAGCGCTGACTTTTCCATAAACATAATTCATCGCCAATTGATACTTCGCCCAGTTTTGCAAAAGGAACGAAGTATCATTGGTGTAAAGAACGTAGTTGTAAGTTCCAATCATAGTCCACATATGATATGTATCAGAGCCCAATTGTAGTAATGGTGGCCCTGCCTCTGGAAATGCACCCGTCACATTGTTCTAAATTGAGTCAGTCCGAATCTTCGGCCATTGAACCAGTTTCAACGCGAGAAATGGGTATGTAAAAGAAGGTGTTCCCACACTAGTTAGGAACAAAAAGACCAACTAAATATTAACATACCTGGTAATTGTACATGACCTGAAGTGCATTTTTAACACTGACGAGGTCACCAATACTAACAAATGTCGATGGAACAGCAATACCCATGTCACCAGGCCAAACGGCTCGATCCCGCTTCGCTCCATCTACAATGATTGTGTCACCCGGTCCCATAGAGCCATTGTTGGCCCAACCCACTTTGACAGTCGGGATTTGACGTCCAGTATTTACAGGAACTGCATTTGTTTGCAGAGTGTAAGCACCAGAGTACCAAATCTTGTTTAGCATTTCATCACTGCTGTGAAAGTATCCTTGATATGCTTGTAAATTTGACCATGTTGGCTGGAACCCAATTTCAAGAACGATGCTGCTAATATTGACATTCGTGGTACCATTGGCGATCAGGAACAAGGTCAAATATCTGAAACCTCCACGAAGCGAAAGATCCGGCATGGTATATGTTCCTGTGCCAGCCGATGTGAAATTTGCATAAATAGCGCCATCTGGTCCTTTGAACCCTCCATTAGACGAGTCCGACCATTCTCCGATGTAATCCTTGGCTTCTGTGAAAGCCAACCCGATTGCACCAGGCCCTGAGGCAGTGTATTTGAGAGTCACGAGTCCGCCCACCTCTTTACCAAAGTCAAGAGTATATTTCGAACCATTTCCAGAAAGTCCGATCGAGCCCGTGAAGTTAGATAGAACAGCTCCGGTTGTTGCGGATAAGACCGATTTCGGAGATACCTGGCGACTTGAAGGTGCATAGATATTTGCATCCCAAGGACCTGGAAAGGCAGCTTCCAGAGGTCCACTGCAAGTTGTATTTTTCCAGCATGCCTGAGCAGAAACCAAATCTAAAGAAAGAGACAGTGCGACAAAGGCAATCAAACGTTTGATTAGAGCCATGATTTGAGAGCAGCACTCTGTATGAGCGCACAATGCTTCGTTGTCGATGGAATTCCCGCGGGAATCCACGCCATTTGTACCAATTCAGGAACAAAGTCAAAGTTGCATCAGTAATGGATTCTCCAAAACTCGGTCAATGGATATACCGAGGGAGAGTTTTTCCGAAGCGGTTGAATTGTCGAGAATTGCAGGCTTCTGCAGGTCAAGATGCGGGGAAATAGAGTACTGTGGGGTAAACATCAACCAGTTGTTGAACCCCGTTTTGTTCGTACTCTTCACCTACTGTTGGATGCGTACGGGGATATGAAGTTGGAGAACGACTGCATATATGCCAGCAAAGGATTATATATTGACCCGAAGAGGCGACATGACGTTGTCACTGACAGGTTACCCTGGGGGGAGCAGGAAGCAGGGAAGCATGTCGGAATACACCAATGTCCATTCAAATTCCGGAGAGAGAGAAAGTCAAAATGATTGATTGACTTTGAGTGGCAGGAAATTTCATTTGATTGATAGTGTGTCTGCATGTAGGTTTGTGTAAATGTATAATTTAGAGATGTCTCACAATCTCAAAATCGTATTTCTCTTGATGAACTCCACACCTTTGACGAGAGACCCTCGTGTTTGAGTACGTGGTGTGTCTTGAAGTGAGGTGGTGAGGTGAGCTCGTGAGGTTTCGAACATTCACAAATGAAGTCAATGCGAACTTGGAAGTTGGAACTCTCAACATTGTGGCTGTGAGGAACGAGAAATCCCGAGGTCGAGCTAATCGTACAGCAAATATTGTTATTGGGTGACGGTATTCTGGCACCGTTTTATCTGTAGGTAGGGTTATGCATAATGACAGAAATTCGACCAAAGTGATGTCGTTTTGGTCATGGTGATTGAAGGTTTCTTTGATTTTGTTTCGATTTGCTTTTTTCTTGTCTTGTGGCAGGAAACGGCGGGTGCGAATACGACATGACATGACATGACACATACGAAGAGAAGAAATGGAAGAAGAAAAAAAGATTCTAGATCGATCAACCGTTGCCCACCCGCATACACACACACACACACTCACAAATGCCCCTGAGCCAGCCCATGTTCTATAATTAACCTTGGTCATAATTTCTAGTCTTCTAAAACTTCTTTTTTTTCTCCTTACTACCTACCTATGTAACCCCGCAAGAAGGAATATATATATACACATATATATACACATCAAAGTTTAGAAGAGGATGCCTTACGAAAAGCCTTTGAGATGTCTGTGATTCATGAAAGCCAGAGTAATTTGGGACCCTGACAGTGAGCATGGATGTTTGAGAGACAACTTTCGGAGGCTCAATTCATCATTTGAAATGACAGCAGCATCTTCATATATATATATATAACCAAGTACCTATCATCGGGAAGAACAAGCTTCCGGTGCGTGCCCTCTCTGACCCCCCTACGTCTTTTTCTTGGATTATCGTGTGTTTGCGCCGCATGCCTGGGTAGCTAATCACGGAAAGGGATGGTTAAGAATCTCTCAATTGAAGGATGACTCTAGGCGCTGTCGCAACCAACCGACATTAGAACTCTGAATACCTGGTAAACAACATGCAAAGCTCATCAGAGATGGAAATACAGCCTTGGATGAGGAGGAGGTGGGTGGGTGACACGAAAAAAAGTCTGGGGAGATGTAAAAGGTCTCCAAAAGCACAGCTGATAGAGTAGGCATTGGTATACCGGTACCCAATAGATGATGATGTTCAACATGAAGCTTGAAGAATTTTCAAGAATACGAATGAGTAGTACTATGTACCATGCATGTACCATGGCCTTAAATTTTCATTATGTCACTATGCAGTATGTATGTACATGATGTATGTACGGTACTGCACGAGTACAATCGTGATATCTAATTCTACAAGATCAGTCAGTTTGTCATATGCATGGGAGACAATGCAGTTTGTCTGGTGATTCCGACAACATACAGCAATATCAGTTACCTACCAATCCAGTTGTATCTACTCGGTAAGTAGTGCCCAGATGTTCATACACTCATATGTGGACTCGGACATTCGATCATTTATCCCCTATTTCGGATAGCCCCTATGTGATATTTTCGTCAAAGAGTGAATGTTACAAGTATATATGTTTGTTGGACTTACCTGGGTAGATATGTGAAAAATCTCTTGATTGAAAAATCTGTGTACCACATAGTACCTGGTACCTAGAACTTCTATTCTCTTTATTAGTTTCTTTCAATAGTTGATCTTATGGTGATGGTTGATTGCTTCCCATACATGATCCATAGTAGGGATGATCAGATTTAAGACGATTTATATCTTTCGCTAACAAAATCTACTATGTACTCTGCAGACACTCGTAAATCCCATAAATAAAGCCCAAGCAACCACTCACTCCATTGTTGCTCCGTCACTCCATCACTCACGGGTCACCACTACTGGTCACTGGTGGACACCCCCCCCAAAAAAAACTCTCCCCCCAATCTATCCACTCATATGCCACTTTTACTCACTACAACAATCCCCATTTGGTCCCAATTGCACAACTCGAATTAATTGAGATCCTTCCTATTTACCATAATCAGTATCCCCAAACAACACTTATTACACTTACACTTACACTTACACTCACACTCACACTCACACTCACACTCACACTCACACTCACACTCACCACTCACACTCACCACTCACCATTCACACTCACACTCACACTCACACTTACACTCGATCATTACCGCATACAACAACATTATGCCATCGCAACTCTTTTCTCCACTTTCACCCATTTGACATACTTTTATTTAATGTGCCCATCGATGTATATTTATTAAGCTCTTTAATCCTCTCCAGTCTTGCCACACTAATAAGCCCATAACCCATACACCTCCAGATGAGATCGCCGGTATCGTCAGTGATTCTATTAGGTGCTAGTTCTTCTATCTCAGCAAGGGAATTCTTAGAAGACCCGCATCACAACTCCCGATGAAGGTATGCACATCTCTATGGAATAGTTACTACATTGTGCGACGCGACGTACATGGTGGGAAAGAAGCCGGATCAGAATAGTATTTGCGAGTTGCTACCTTACTTACCCAACAACTCCTCATGCTTGTCTGCTTGTCTGCTTGTCTGTTGGACATTCAAGTCGGATCATTCTCCCTCCCTCTCAATCTCTCTGAATTTACTCTTGCTACACTTTCTTTCCTTGCTAGACCTTGGTCCTTGTGTATAATACTTTTTACAAAGATATCTCACTTATTTAAGAACTGTTGCAACAAACTTTACTAACCTCTTTTCTCTTCAATAGACCTCTTCGAGACCTCGAGAACAACTTGGGGGGAGTTTCGCACCTAGACGGGATCCACGAATTTCTATCAACGATCCAAACCATCATGTAACGGAGGCGATTGGGGATATGTATGGGGATGATGACTATTCAAAACAAGATTCACGGCCTCTTAGCTTTATGCCGTCCTCTTCCAGTGAGTCTATCGAAGAAATAACGAATTCATTTTACGACACAAACAGCAGTATTAGACCCAGCCCAGTACCCTTAGTAAATGGAAACCACAAAGCGCATACCTCACCAGCAATCATGCAAAGTCCCAGAAGTCCAACATTTGGAGATGGGGGTCCAATATCGCCATCTTTGTCCTTACGTGATCCTAATGCAGGAGGTACCGCAAATGCGGAGTTCCCGCTGAACGATATCGACTATGAATCCGGGCCAGCTGCTGTCGCACAAGAGCTAAGTAATTTACAAGCGTTACGGCGAATGTCTATGGATGTGGGCAATACCAGTGATCCGGATCTGCCATCGTTCCAAGGTGTATCTTCAATGCCCTCAGCGGCTCCAACAGGGAACGACAACGAGGACGATCCATCGCGACTCTTTTGGGTACCCGCCAGAGTTCACCCCGAGCTTGCACCCATGGAATTCAAAACCTTCCTAGAGAATCGCGTTCAATCGATAAAACGACGATCTGGAGATCAGAACTCATTAACGGCCAATGGAGTTGATCAGAGTGGGTCTGGGGCAAGCTTGAGGAGGAAGAAATCTATGTTGTCAAGGCAGATTGATAATTCGGGTGGTAAGGGGGCTATAGGGTATCAAGATGGGGCAGAACATCTAGAGAGGAAAAAGTCTTTATCATCACATCACACGCCCGATCTCAGAATCTCGGATCTTCAGGAATTGGACGAGTTGGTAAAGGATCCTTCAAAAGCAATGCAGAAATTGAATCTCGATACGGGAAGGGGTGAGGGTGCTCAAGGAGAAGATTTACCTATCTTACCCCAAGCACCCGGAATCGGTCTAAGGAGGTCCACACACACGACATATAGGAGGGGAAGCTTAAGAAAGGGAGAGCGAGTGCCATTTTCAAAAAGGGCTGGCTCTATTCGAGCTGATACAGACGGGGGTGATTCACCAACGGCTTCGCCGATTGATGGGCGTCCATCTGCAGGTTACCCTCTTACACACACCCTATCAGAGCCTTCAGGTAACACGGACAATTTCTCGAGACCCAACAGGAGTGCACGGCGTATGCAGAACATTGATCAGGTCCCACCAGTTCCTCCAATTCCGGGAAATATTATCCACGAAGTACCTACACGATCTGATTCTCCAGCTCCAACATTGAATGCAGAAATATTACCGAACGCCAGCCAACAGCCTTCTCCCCCTGCTCATGATGCAACTCGATCAAGAAGTGCTAGCCATCCTCGAACGGATTCGCCAGTCCCGCGTATAGTAGAGACACCACCTCCTGTAGAAGAAACTTCGGAACCACAAATGGGCAAACAGTCTCTCCAGTACCCCGAAAGAACATCCTCACAGACTACGCAAGTTTCACCGAAGCAACACGCCTCCCCAGTAATCCCTCAAGCTGCTCCCCAAGTTGCTCCTCAAGCTGCTCCTCAGTCTATTCCAGAACCTCCAGCGAGATCGAACAAACGTCCGGTATTAGAGCGACAAGCTTCTTCCGGCGGTGCCAATCTCCCAAAGACATTAACTGCAAACGATATGCCTCAACATCAGCAATCTTCTTCACTTCCGGTGAACTCTTTGAGAACAGATGCGCTCACTCACATTCCAACCTTCGATGATAAGAAGATCGACAAGAAAAGTAGAAAGGAAAGAGAGGAGGAAAACTCTGGGCCTCGGAAGACTAGTTGGGGTTGGTTCAAAGGGAGTGATGAGAAGGACAAGAAGGATAAGAAAAAAGATGATAAGAACAGGGGCAAGGTTCCGTCGGAGAAAGTGCATGATAATGCTCGATTGGATGTTTTGCAATCCACCATGGAGACAACTACGAGAGGTCGGGAAAGTTTCTTAGTCGAGAGAGATAATGTTGATAATAAACTCGAAAATGAACGCAAGAAAGAAAGTAGTCGTAAAGCTGGCGGGGAGCCTAAAAAGGAAAAGGACGGCATCTTCTCGTCCCTTTTTGGTGGTGGAAAGAAGAAAGCCGATCGAGATTCAGGGGGCAAAAAAGGAAGCTCACTTCGCACTCTTTCGCCGGAACCACCGCAACGTATCTTGAAGCCAGATATTGATTACAACTGGACAAGATTTTCAATAATGGAAGAAAGGGCAATTTATCGCATGGCTCATATCAAATTAGCTAATCCCAAACGGGCATTATACAGTCAGGTTCTACTCAGCAACTTCATGTACTCGTACTTGGCCAAGGTTCAACAAATGCATCCACACATGCAAGTACCTCAATCTGTGCAACAGAAGAAGGCAGAGGCAGAGAAAAAGCAGAAGGAGCAAGAACAAAAGTACCTAGAGCAACAAGAACAGTTGAGACAACAACAGCAACAGCAGCAACAAGAGGGTGACCAATATCGATACGATTACCACCAGGTATGATTCCCTCCATTTCAGGAACTTCAGAATATTTTGAGCTGACACTTTATAGGGCATCACTCAATATGCTGAACAATCCCAGAATCCCAACCATTCTGGTGAGGCTGTTAATTATGTCGATGACTCGCAAATATATGATTACGATCATCAAGGAGGCGATTCCGAGCAGGACCACAATCGTCCACAATCTCGCACCGGCCAAAACAATAGCGAGAATGGCTATAATGATCAAAATCAGAAGTACCACGATTATGGGCGAACGCAATCACATGATCAAGCAGCCGATGACGGTGAGATGTGGTAACATGAGTAACCTCTCTTGTTGTAGCAAAAATTATTACGGGGGTGTCCTTTTATGCATATAACGATGGAGTATAGGCGCTGTTTCATATCTGGATGGATGATTGTGGTATTGGGAAGGAAACTAATTGATTGGAAGCATAGCGTCTGGTTGTCTGTTGTGGTTTCCCTTGACATGGGATCTTCAACCCCTTTTTTTATGTCACAATCTGCTATACTTATAGAGAGTAAGTATGCAATTGTTTATATGTACAACAAGAAATTAGCTCTTGCCTTTATGAAAGCAAGTAGATTAGGTCCGGCTTCATAACCCAGAACTTGGATGCTGATCCAAAACTTTGAATACTCTATTCTTTGAATGTATATTTACGTTGAGCAACTATATCCATGTTGTGATCAAACAATGAGTTGTCGTATGTTGAGTATTGAATGTGACATGTACGGCTCGATGCTATAGCATCAAACTTCCACTTGATCGAAAGATTACATTGTTTCCATGGGAGATACGAAAATTGAAATTGAATCCAGAATTTCTATTTTTAGCATCGAATTCTTCAATACGTCGTATTCTGGTTTGATGCCTTGTGCCTTGTGCGGCGTCGGAAAGCTTCCAGTGACGTTGATATGCTCGTGATACGCTACCGCAGCACTTGTTCTATTTAGCGGGGCTCGATCTTCTAGGAGGAAACCATCTACAACCCTTACTTATTACATTACCTACACCTTCTACACCTTCTACACCCTCATAACCACAAAATTCCCACGACATTTATTTCCTGAAAGATATAAGTAATATAGGAGTTTTTATACGATGTTTCGCGCGCAACAAAATGCCTTTGACGAGGTCGTCGGTAAGTCACTGCTTACGATTTCATTCGAATCCCCAGTCACCTCGAATGAAGCCTTGAGCATGATGCTAATTTATGGACGATATAGCTAAGGCGACCGACGAGAACCTCACCTCGGAAAATTGGGAATACATTATGGATGTTTGCGACAAAGTAACTGGTGAAGATGGTGGTGCTAAAGATGCCGTTGCAAGCATGATAAAGAGGTTGGCGCATCGAAATGCCAACGTACAATTATATACTTTAGAGGTTGGCCATCGCGTGAGTCGGAATCGCTTTCAACAAATCTAACATTCATTATATAGCTTGCCAATGCGTTGAGTCAAAATTGCGGCGCGAAAATGCACAGAGAGTTGGCTTCGAGAGCGTTCACAGATGCACTATTGAGACTGGCGAACGATAGAAACACACATCAACAAGTCAAGGCAAAGATTCTAGAACGAATGGCGGAATGGGCAGGAATGTTTACAGACCCTGATTTGGGAATTATGAATGATCAGTACCACCGCTTGAAGAGCCAGAATCCCAACTTACACCCACCTTCCGCCCCATCAAAGAATCGACTTACGGATTTAGATCGACAGAAGGAAGAAGATGAATTACAGATGGCATTAAAATTATCCATTCAAGATAAAAGTAGTCAGCCAAAGGCTGCACAACCATCCGATTCATCCGCTGGACCGGCACAATCGCAACAAGCTGCACAGCCACAACAAGTACCATCTGGGACCACTGCGGCTACTGTCTCAAGAGTGAGAGCACTTCACAATTTCCAGCCTACAGATGCAGATGAGTTACAGTTTCGAAAAGGCGATATCATTACAGTTGTAGGATCAGTATATAAGGATTGGTGGAGGGGATCCCTACGAGGGAAGACTGGTATTTTCCCATTGAATTATGTCGAGAAATTAGTCGATCCTACACCAGAAGAATTACAACGAGAAGCGCAAATGGAGGCCGAGGTTTTTGCCGAAATCAAGAATGTCGAGAAGTTACTCACATTATTGAGTACTTCATCATCTCAATTAGATGCCCGTGATAATGAGGAAATTACAGTAGGTTTTTTGTATTCTCATTTTCAAGACACTTGCTGACATACTCAGAAACTTTACCATTCTACTCTCGCCATTAGGCCGAAGCTTATTGAGCTTATTGGAAAGTACTCTCAGAGAAAAGGTAAGAACTGGATATTCGTCTAATAAACGGCTCATGATCAGCTCACTAACATACATTAGATGATTTCACACAACTCAATGAGAGATTCATCAAATCATGTCGTGATTATGAAAGCTTACTTGATGCCTCTATGACACAGGCACAACCTTATCAATATGGTCGACCAGGGCAAGTACCTCAAGGTCCACAAGGTTATGGGTACCCTCCTCAAGCCGCAAGACCACAACAAGAGCCCCAGAGATATTATACACCATCTCAATCAGGTGAGTGAACTCAAATATTGATAAACATCGACATACTAAGTCTATGTAGAACCACCATATCAGCCACAACCATCTCCATCTAACGGTTATCCTCCTCAACTCAATGGACCGGCCCCATTTTACGTTGTAGCTCCAGGTCAACAAGCTCCACAATCAGAGAATCATCAATCATATCCCGGACAACAACCTCCACAAGCAGAGAGTCATCTACCATATCCCAGCCAACAGCCTCCTCAATCAGAGAGTTATTTACCATACCCCGGCCAGCAACCTCCACAATCAGAGAGTCAGCAGCCATATCCCCAAAGAGATCCTACCCCTCGTATTCCATCAGGTTCACAACTACCTCCACTTGAAACTAGCAGTCCTCCTCCATCTCAATACCCAACTCCACAACCACAAACTGGACACCGCCCTCAAAGTACATATTCTAATCCACAAGAACTTGCAACTTCTGTCTATGATTCTCCAGTTCAACAACAAAATCCTCATCCATATGCTGCATACAACGAGACAGACCCATATACAGCCACACCAGCCCCATCTCAACCGCCTCAACAATACAATGCTTATAAACCTCTTCAACAACCATCACAACCTCCTCAGCCATCTTATGAACCACCAGCACCTCCAGCTTCGTTGCCTAGTCCAGTTCAAGGGAGCCCATATCCGGTGTTAGGGGATGCGAGGTCAACCTTGCCTAGCCAGGGGCAATACAAGGCGTATCGACGACCGGATAGTAGTGATAGTAATCAGGGACCGAGTCAGGGGCTGGCTAACGCGCCTAGTGCGCCACCCGGGAGTGCATCCAATCCGGCAGATTTTTATAGATAAAATGCTGCTTATTAGTTTGGTTGTTATGGTGTATGCTGGAAAGGAGATGAGGATTAGTGCGAGGATGAATGAGGTGGCTTCAAGAATTCAATGTGAATGGATTTTGACAGAGAGAAGGGAGATCAAATGTGGAGTGGGAGGGATGAAGGAAAGTGATCAGTGAAATCTCGAAGTGCACAAAATGGCAGGGGAGTATACATATGGACGGATGGACTGAAGAATGGATGAATCAATAAATAGGTAATAGTATAGGCATTGATTTCCAAAAAATGAATGGTATGGGAGGGAGGGAAGGAGGGAAATAGAATGGGTGCAAATATCATATTAAATGAAATTGAGGTAGTTGTTGAGAGTTGAGTGTTGGTAATTACTCATTGAATATCCTAAAAGTTTACTGTCTTGTCTCTTTCTGTGTGATTGTGTGTGTGGTATAATTGTGTAGATGTTTGTGAGATGTGGTTGATGTGATGGATTGATATCTAGATACTGTAGTGCAGAGACAACAAAAGAGATTATATAGGTGGTGGGACCTAGGTATTATAATAATATATGAGTGTGATGAGATGTGTTGGGATTAAATGAGTGGGAATAGAATAGGAGAGTTGAATATTGATTCTTTTTGGAAAAGGAAAAGGTGATGGAGGGGATGTGTGGGAATTAGATGAGTGGGGATTAGATGAGTGGGGGATGTTAGGTATATAGGAGATGGGGTAGTGGTAATGGTAGTAGTAATAATAATAGTAAATTTATAATTGATTAGTTTATTTATAATTGTAGAAAATAGGTATAAATAGATATAATAGGTATAAGTAGGTATAAATAGATATAAATAGATATAAATAGATATAAAATAGATATAAATAGATATAAATAGATATAAATAGATATAAATAGGTTATAAATAGGTATAGATAGGTATAGATAGGTATAGATAGTATAGATAGGTATACTTATTGATTTTGAAAAGGTAATGGGATGGGATTTAGTAGGATGGGGATTAGATAGATGGGATGAGATGAGATGAGAAAGAGATGAACTTTAAATCAACTATTCCTTTTGCTATCTCGAAATATCTGGGTGGTTAGGTGGTTAGGTGGTTTGGGGAATGTCTGAGTTGATTGGGTGGGATGAGGGAAATTGGATAGAAGGGAAGAGAGAGAGAGGAGATTTCATGCTGTTCTTGGGATTGGGTTTATGTTGTTAGGGGGTAGTGGGTGGTGGTGGTGGTGGTGGTTGGTTGGGGTTTGGGTTGGTTGGGTTTGAGGTTGAAAGGGAGAGGAGGGAAGAGGAATGGGAGAGAGGTAGGGGGATGGAAGAAAAGGGAAGAGAGGAGAGGTAGGGAAGAGAAGGGAGGGAGGATGGGATGGGATAGGTGGGATAGGATGAGATAGGATAGAATGAAATGAAAGAAGAGAGATTTAAAAGAGGAGTATAGGAGAGGGGTGTAAAATTTGAGTTGAGTTGATTGTAGTGAATGAAAAAATAAGAAGATGAGTAGATAAATAGATAGATTAATGAGGTAGGTAGGTAGGTGAATAGATATATATAAAACAGGCTAGGAATTTATTATTACTTGAAAAGGTGTTTTTTATTCATTAGTGAGGATTTATTGTAGTGGAATGAATGGTTAAGTGGATTAGATAGGTTAGACGAATATATGTGAGATGAGATGGATGGATGAATTGGATTTTAATTAGATAAATGAATATATAGGGGATGAGAGGGGAGAAGTAAAAATGAATGGATTAGAGTATATTAGATTAGATTGTTTTGAATGAAAGGGAGAAGGGGAAAGACATCTAATATAGTGTATAGACTAGATACTATGCATAGCCATATTTCACCAACCGATTATAAAGACTGTGAAACTTTGTTCGGGTGTATCTTTTTGATAGTAGAGGGTATAGAGAGGAGGAATTGGGAATTAGATATTGTGTTTTGTGTATTGAGTGTTGTTTATTGTCTATAGGGAATGAGAAATCTGAGAAGTTGAATATTGTATATGAGAGACGAGGAATCCGATGAGTTGAACAGGATATATAGAATGTTCTGGGTGAGTTAAATAAGTTGGAATCGTCTAATCTAACTCATTCAAGTTCGAGACGTCAAGTACCTACCTAGAAAAGAGGATATCCCTCTACATAAGTACTTAACTATATTAGTTCACATTTTGAATAAAGTATATTGTGTATCTAGTAGATGCAGAAATTCATACTTGTGTGTCTTCATGTTACATGCTTGTATTTTGAATTCGAAAATCGGTTCTCGGAAGAAAAGCGTATCAAGGACTCGATGAGTAGGAGATTATCTGAGTGAAGATATACTCATCGCTACTTTAGATACGTTTTGCAGATGGATGTGCTAATCACTTCGGGGTTGCTGGATGGGATAGGTATGAGGATTGATGGCTGGTTGTTGATGGAGGTCAGATTGTGACGTTTGATGGTTTGGTGGTGTCTCTGTATGTTGTTTGGGATTGGCTTTGGCTTTGGCTTTGGCTTGAACTGGTGGATTCGACTTTGACTTCGACTCTGGACTGGTGGGTTCGGATTGAGATTGAGGTTAGATATCGAGATCGAATGAAGCTTTTGTTGGGTGAGATGAGGAGAGAGAAGATCTAGGGGAGAAGAGGTGTATATGAGCAGTCTGTTGTATGTGGATTTTATGCTAGGTGTTCGTCTCGATTTGGTGATGTTCAATGTTCGATTTCGATATCCGATGTTCTCTTGTGTATTGATGGAATGAGTAGTGATTTGAAGATGGATGACATGAGAGAGATTGGCTGGATTATCTACCTAGATATAGATTCTTCTCCTTCAAAAGTTAGATTCCAACAATCATCGATCACTTACTTATATCATTCTTCACTTACTAGCCTTCATATCTGGAGTTTGATATACTATGAGTAGAGAGTCATATCCAAATTTGTTTAGATTTCAACATAATCTAACCAGACCTTCCTTTTGCTAACTCTCTCCCAAACGCATACATGTTCATTCTCTTCTTTCACAATACTTCATAGCTAGAATATCACGTGAATATGTACCAATCCCAGTCCACATGCCTCGGCTATACCAATCCAGGGTACAGAGTAGGATCTGGAATTTGTCCTACTGCAGGTTTGTGGATATTTAGGTTAATAACTCGAGTAATAACGGCAAAGGATTCCGAACCTAGTCGGTTGATCCATCCATCCATCCATTGAAAATCTGGAGACCCCAAATTCCTAAATTCCCATCACTTTGATAGTGGATATTTGTACGTGCGTACGGAGAATCTACCCTGGTGAAAGATATCCAATGTGTATATCAAAGTTCAAAGTCTCAGCAACTGATCTAACTGTTGGGAGGCAAAATTGCAAATGCGGCGAAGACGGGTAGTTATTCTCTAACACGAAATCATCGACGCAGCTTGTGATGTGAAATCTTAACCATATTCGGCTTCCCAAGCTCTAAGTTTGAGAAACCCGAGAATATGGTTTCCTCATTTTGGAAAATTTGCTTGGGATGAAGCATATATTGGTTGGAAATTGGATAGATGCATAGATGTGCATGTCGGGATGGACTTTTGAATCAAGATTAGGCTTTGCGGCCAAGGTGAGAGGTGTACCGGCTGTGCCGCAGATGGTGTGTTGGTTGGGAATCTGTAATGAATGTTGTCGTTTGCTGAAGCGGTATTGTTGGGATTGAGAAGGCGGTTTATTTGTCAAAGGGAGAAATAGTAATGAAATGTTGTTGAGTTGTCGATCGATGTATTGAAGTAGTCCTGGTGGTGGTGAATTCTAGAAGCATGTCGCGCGTGTAGCATGCATTATCATACAAGCTAAAGTACTTACTACGAGTCGAGAAGATCCTTCCTATCTCTCAAAAACATAGTTTCCCCAGATTAGCACTAGTAGGCGGCAATGAACCATCAACCTTACCAATGATTGGTCCACCTCACGAGATGCAGACACAACTCACATAAAAGCACAACTCATGATGTTCACGTGATATCACGCTATGCTAAGGGTTAACACTTTCCTTGTGCAAAATGTTATCCAATGTCTCATTATACAAACTGACACTACAATGCTTCAAGAATCCCCTCATCGCTTCAACGCCACCGAAATACAAGCGAACCCCCAAAGAAGACAGACGAGGAAAAGCAGAGAGCTGGACCGAATTATGATCTATCACAGACCTCCATCAGGAACCCGTTTTAACCAGAAGCATGATTATTCTATTTGAAACTTTCAATCCCTTGTCGCGGGATGGGATATTCATTCGTGGAAAAGTGTATTAAGCATTGCTTGGTATACAGGTGACAAGCGGGTACCAAAAAGCCAATCTCGCCAAAAAATCAGCTCGATTGCCATGTCAGGCGTTGTCAGCTTATTCCTTTTCTGGAACACGGGGTAGCTACTCCGCAAATGACTTCTACACTAGGAAACATCTCTTCGAATCAGCAGTTCTGATAATTCTCAAGGGTTGACATTTTTTTGCCTCCTCACGGCCAAACGATAATGGGATAAGATTCATACGTGCCAACGAAAGGACCAAGGATCCAAAGTCCTTGTGAATGCTATGAAAAGTATACTTGCATAACGTACGACCCCGGACCCCACAAAGTGGTATGGCATCTTTTCATTGGAGAAGAAAAGCACACCAGGAATGCCTGCCCGAAAATCCGGGGTTGGAGAATAGATTGGTTCCAAAGAATATTTAGCGCTCCGCTATTGAGAGTATGCTTAGACTGGCTGTACGAAGGGACATGGCCAGTCTCCCATTGACAGGGTTTGAGATTGCCATCGTTACAATACATAAGTGAAGCATATTCCGTTGATTTTGGAACCTCATCCCTCTCAGATCAATAGATCCCTTTCAATTGTCATAGTCATTTCTTGTTTGGCAGAAAATTGGAAGTCATGGCGGAGAAGACAAATACTCAGTACGAGGAGGCCGAGCTCGCTCACCCTCGAAGTGACGATGAGGTATGATTGACAGATTCCAATTTAATTTTCTCATAGACGAATTCTAACCACAATTGAATCTACAGAAACATGCAGAAGTTGGAGCCAAAGTTGTCCTCGGAAATGAAACATTCAACGAGGCAATGCTCAAGGAGCCTCCCAAGGCTTTCACGTGGTCGACAATCCAACTCTACACTGCTTGTTTCATCGGATTCTTCTGTGCTACCATGAACGGTTATGATGGATCGCTTATCAACAATTTACTTGTCAACCCTTGGTTTCTCGAGTTCTACCACGGTGAAAATGCTGGAATCTGGGCCGGTATCGTTACTTCCATGTACCAAATTGGTGGTGTGGTTTCATTGCCATTCGTTGGACCCGCAGCCGATACTTTCGGACGAAGATTTGGAATGTGGCTCGGATGTCTCTGCATTATTCTCGGTACCATCATTCAAGGAGTTGCAACCAGAGAGGCAGGTGTGAGACAATTCATGGGTGGTCGTTTCTTGCTTGGTTTTGGTGTCAACATTGCTTCCGCCGCTGGTCCCATGTATGTTGTTGAGGTTTCTCACCCAGCATACCGTGGTGTAGTTACAGCAATTTTCAATTGCTTTTGGTAAGTTTACTCTGAATCTTTTGTTAGTCTCTGTCTAATAAGATACAGGTTCACTGGATCAATTATTGCTAGTGGAGTAGCTCGTGGAGCAAGCAATATTGGAGGCGACGAATCATGGAGACTTATCATTTGGATCCAATTGATGTTCTCCAGTATCATCTTCATTTGCGCTTACTTCCTTCCCGAATCCCCAAGGTGGCTCTACGTCAATAACAAACGCGATCAAGCCAAGAAGATGCTTACCAAATACCACGGAGAAGGAAATACAGACAGTGTATGGGTCAAATTGCAACTCAACGAATACGAAGAACTTTTGGAAATGGACGGTGCCGACAAGCGTTGGTGGGATTACAGAGCGCTTTTCAAGAACAAATCGACTTGCTACCGTCTCTTCTGCAACGTCAGTATCACGATCTTTGGTCAATGGGCCGGAAATGGTATGTCATCTGCTATTCTCTGCCCAAAAATAGTCTAGCTAATAAAATCCAGCTGTCTTGTCATATTTCATGGGCAAAGTTCTCGAGACCATCGGTATTGGCAGTGCTATCGGCCAAGCAAACGTCATTCTAATCAACAATTGTCAACAATTCTGCTGGGCTCTCTTCGGTGCCGCAATGGTTGATCGTATTGGTCGTCGTCCTCTTCTTCTCTTCTCTAACATTGGTAAATCATCCTCCCTAATACACTATCGAGGAAACCTCTACTAACGTCAATACCCACACAGGCTGTTGCGTAGTCTGGCTCGCCATGACCGTTTCCGCTGCCCTCTACCAAGAATCCATTCCGGACCCCTCAAACCCTAAATCCGTCGGCACCAACCACGCAGCCGGTACCGCCTCCCTCGCTTTCATCTTTATCTTCGGTGCCGTCTACTCGGTCGGTTTCACACCTCTCCAAGCCCTCTACCCCGTCGAAGTCCTCTCCTTCGAAATGCGCGCCAAGGGCATGGGATTCTCGGGTTTCGCCGTCGCAGCCGCCGGTCTCCTCAACCAATTCGCATGGCCCGTCTCCATGCAAAAGATTGGCTGGAAAACTTACATCATCTTTACCATTTGGTGTGCGGTTCAATCGACTATTGTGTGGTTTTTCATCCCAGAGACCAGAAATCGTACCTTGGAGGAGTTGGATGAGATTTTCAACAGTCCCAATCCGGTCAAGACATCGATTGCGAAAAAGAGATTGGGGTTGGATGCCTATGGTGATGTGGTTAATATTCAAGATGCTTAATTTTTGTTCACTCTTTTCGAATTGTTGGATGAGTAGGAGTATTCTGGTTGGATCAAGTCTGTCGATCTGGAGCATATTTTCAAGATTGACGGACTAGGTGTAATTCAATAGTTCTCCTCCAAGTCAACAAGGGGAGGTGTGGAGTCCCGCTCGCTTGTGGTGGTTGAATGTTTAGTTATTTAGTACGATACCTATACCTATACCTTTGTATTTAGGTTTACTGCTTGAATATAATGCAATGAAATATACCTTTGCTTTTATACCATTTTCCCGCATTGATTCTATTATCTTACAAATTTGATCTCTAAGCACACAAATATCATAATTCAAATAACTTCATCCCATCCACTTCAACACACAAACTCGACACTCCAGATTAGATAAACAAGTAAACCCCTTGGATCACTCAACACAGTGCACACAATTATATGCCAAATAATCAAGATTCAAGTATGAATTTCATTTCAATTTTCCAGAACCGATTGACATATCGATATATCGATATATCAATCCCCCCCGCCTTCCTACATAGTACCTACAAACTCTACACTTGAAAATACAAGAATATGAAACCGTCACCGGTATGCCAGAGGAAATACTCGACTCGGCTCGACTAGATTGATCATTTACCACACCCCTATCTAATAATTCCAAATCAAATACCATCCATCCATCCATCCATCTCATACCCAATCCATAATTCCAAATACCACACTATACGCAGAAAAGCGCCCAGTCACTTACTTACGTACCTGACCAACCATCTCCTCAACAAATCTCCAACCTCTCTTCCTGCCAAGATATAAGATCACATCCAGGAAACGCGGGCCGCAACCCGAAGAATTGAGATTTTGTGTTATTGGTTTCTCATTTCATTTGCATTTCATCTTAATTCATAAAATCAATACATCACAAATTCAACATTTCAATAGACTCACACAAACATATCACAACCATTCGTATTCTTCTCAAACGCTATACTATTCCATGCTATGCTATGCTTGCCATCACTTTCCCATGCCGAGAGATTGAGCCAAAGAAACGCCACCATTCCATTCCAATTGATTCGTTATCCAATACAATACAAGAAGGTATTTCAACACTCATTATCATTTCCATCGCTGATTTTCTATTCCCGACTTCAAGAAGTCATGTATGCATGCCAGACGCTCAAATCAATCAACATCCATAAACCAGTATCAATCACCAACAAAGTGATCAATTACCCCCTCCCCTCTCTCAACCCATCATCCTCTTCATCAATGATTACCAAATCCACTACTATGTTCCAAAGCCACATCAAACCTCTCTCTTAGAATCTCTCGACTTGCATAATTCGGCAACATCAAGATTTGAAAGCACGTCGATGTAGTTGGTAATTGAGTACCTGCTCCATTCCTATGGATTGTGAGTTGGAAATTCTTCATTCCACCCATCGGAACCCTATCAGACGATGTTGTGAACTCGAGTAATTTTCTCTTCTTTTCCAAATCATATTCTTTGACGACCGACCAGAAATCTTGAATGACGCGATCAGTAGGTTCGTAGCCAGTGTATCTGGCACCACGTTGCATTTCAATGATGTCGATTTCTTGTACACCTTCGACTAGAGATTGAAGAGTGTCGACGTCGAAAAGGTTAAGAGAGCGAGGATCAAGACAGGCGAAGAATCCTTTTTTGAAAGCTTTGAATTGTGGTTGAATGGAAACATTTGTTAGCCAATTGATATAATCACTAACATAGCTATTTCGATTTTCATTCGTGACCAGTGGTACATCTGTTGAATCGAAATCCTCAAAATCTTCGCCAACGTTGACATCTGAGAATTTTGGCCATTGAGATGAGCTAGTCATTTCACGGCTTACCAACTTTCCGAATTGAAAGTGACTGAATTCGTATGTTCGACAGAAAATCTCTTCTACGGCCCCTTTACTTTCATCCCATTCTAGCAGATCTGTTAGACCCTTAGCGAGCTCGGGCCATCCATCTGAAATGTGATGAAGTTCTGTAATGCTTTCCCCTTGTAATTTCCTGTAGAATGCTTTGGGAAAGGTAATCGGTAGAGTCATACCATTGTAAACAGCCAAAGATATGATCATTCCAATAAGCTCGAATTTCCATAACGGCTCTGGTGATCCTGGCTGAAACCAAGTCATTTTTGTTTTATTATCAATCGCAAAAACACCATAATCAGGGTTGATAGCTTCTGTCATGGCTATTCGAAAGAATTCTTGCTGAACTCCACCATAATCCAACCCTTCCTCTCCATGCTCCCCACCAAATGACACTTTTAGAGGTCGCATCAATTCACGTCCTTCTCTTCGCCATAGCACATCAAAAGCGTCTGAAAGTAAATTATCTCGGCTAACCTCAATGACCAGGAATCTTGATGTTGCTGTTTGAAGACGACCTCGAAGTCGATGTCGGTGGTCTTCATTGGAGATTAGTCCCTCGTGAGTACGAACAAGTGTAGTTAAAGACTTTGCTTCTTCATAGGATTGATTCATCCGCGAGTAATTGATGGCTCGAAAGTAGTTGACCAATGTTGATGGGTTGAATAAATATGGGTAGTCGAGTAAATGAACGGTACGTTTATTTGTTTGGAAAGACAACCACTCAAGAGGCATGGCGACACTATCTAGTCGTTCGGAAAAGTATTCTGTGCGGAAGTGTATGTCGCCCAGTAGAAGTGATTTCCTGTTTCTATATATTGCCGCAATAGTCTCTAGAGCACCCCCAAACGACCCATCCGATGGAACTTCCCCCTTGCCATTCCAATCTTGTATCATTACTGTTCGTGCCCAATCGAGTATTAAGGTAGGAATTCTCTTCTCGTGCAAATCTCGTTCTGCAGCTGTGAAATTGAGTAGAGGTGGTATATCAAGATCGAGATATTTCAGAGTACCGAGAATAATATCCAAAACACCTTCTAGTTCATTTTCGTCGCCTCTGGTATCTTGTTGGAGTTGGATCAATTCAGAAAACCTACGCCTTGTGGAAACAGCAGAAAAGACTCGACGAGCTAATCTCAATGCCAGCTCATCTGAGAACGCATCTTCATATTGTAGACATAGTTTAGTTGATTCCATGGAGAATGATTCCCTCCCAGGCAAAGTAATTCCATATGAACGTATGCGAGACATGTTTGCTATTTGTCTTGAGTCCTTCAGCAACGGTGCCGCAGCTACGAGTGCATGAAAGCAAACGTTTATGATCTGAGCTGCATCGGCTTTTGAGATTGATTGATCTGGACCCGAGCTATCACTATGAGACTGTTTGGCCCATTCTAATTCATGTGGAGGCTTGAAAAGTGTGCCAGCAGCAATCCATAGGCTGTCAAAGACAATAGAAGGGGCAACCCTAGTCATACGTAGCATACAGTACCAAATAGTCTGCGTATCGAAGACCTGCCCATCTTGGGTGGTGAAAGACTTTATGAGAGAACTGGGCTTACTTAGAACAGAATACAAACACTGATCAATGAAACGACGCCATCGTTTTTTCATTGATTTTGAATAACTAATTGTCGATTTTGATTTTCGGCGCAAAGGAATCACACGTGTTTGGTGTCTCTTCAAATCATCGTCTATCTGATCAGGATGTAATGAATGCTTATCGCAAGTATTATCATCTTCCAGGATATCACAGATCAGATTAATCACTTCGATAGGCAGTGATGAAAGTGTTTGTGGTAGTTTTTCATCGGGTAAGGATGGCTCTGAATTGTGGTTTTCAACCGAGGGGGTTTCGATTGCGTTGTTAGTATTTGAATCGGACTTGGAGTCCTTCGCAGGCTCGGCTGGAACAGAAGGCTCAACTGTGGCACTAATAAGGGGTGCTGTAGGCGAGGAAATATCGGTTTCGGGTAAATGGAGAACTGGATTAGCTATCATAGTATGCCGAGTGCGTTTGGGTTTCGAGCGCATAGAATGGTGAGGTAAAGGCGAAGTAGTATCAGTGTCAGTCGCCCTCGGTGAAGTCGAAAGATTCAAGACACCTTTAGTAACATGGGCATCATACGAGTCTGTCCGCCTTCGAGATCTCGGACTTGAGATATGTGTGGTTTCGGTATGCAACGCATTTGGGCTCGATTGAATGCTAGGCTTGATGTCGTTAGGTATAGCAGGAGGCGACTCTGAGCCCATCCCCATCCTCGTACTTGTATCTGAGACATCTTTGCCACTAGAACTTTCATTTCTATCCCAGTGGCTTGAATACCCGGAAACTTCTGTTGGGGCTTCAGAAGATGTTGGCGAGAACTTTGTAGCATTTGACGACTCTGTCCCTGTCTCACTCGAACCTTCTAGCTTCTGCGCAGGAGAATTCTCATCATCACTTGGTGTCGACTGAGCCAACGGTGAGGAACGTGCATTCGAATCTGATACTGGGCCATCCTGTTTTGTTAGTGCTGCCAGATTCCTCGGTGTCAGCCATTCCACCATCTTGAAAGCTGCCGTGCCAAATACATTTTGAATAAAAGATTTGTGGTCGATCTTGGTATGATCATTCAGTATGGTAGGTTTCGATTCCCTAGTCTCAGTTGGATCGCCAATAGTGGTTATGCGGGTTCGTAATCGATCCGGCCCATGCCTCTCATTGTCTGTACCGAGCGTATTCCTTTGCAAAGTATCGCCTCCACTAACTTGTAATTTCTTAGACCTAGATAGGTTTCTTTGCGCAGCAGCCTTAACATGCTTGCTAAATTGGATTGGTGAATCTACGAGAGGATTATGACAGAGACCTCGTTCAGGATTGTCTTGGCTAGCCAAGTGAACAGCTAGAATTCTCGCGCTGGTCGAACTATATGGCCTTATTGGACGGCCAGATATCAGGGCAAGACGTTTGCGACAAGTAAAACAGGTTGGGGTATGACAAATAGTGGAATCGCAACCATATCGAAGTTGACGAATGTACCTACGGAGATATCCAATCAGCCTCAATCTTTTTGGAGAAGCACAAGCAAACAAACATACTTTTCTACCATTGAATGAAAGAGGTGACGCCTGCTTGCATTATGTATGACATATATCTGCTTTGGATCCTCAACGTCTATCGTAAGCTTCTTCAACTCGTCTGGCGCATCTTGCGGGAGGTATGGAAAAGGAGCAGCGGCCCATAGGGCTGAAAGGATATCATCTTCGCCGTCGAAACTTCGTTCCTCCCGAACTCTTGATGTATCTCGAGTCATGACATTGGGAACGAATGGAGAGGAATGTTTTATGTTGAGGTAATTCAGGGGAGTATGGAATATCACTGTTGAAACAAACAAGATTATGAATAAGATGAATAATATGAATAACTAAAGTTATTTGGTTGTTTTATTATTAGTCAGTTTGTTTCAGTGGTTCAGTCGTTTTGATCAATGTAAAAGTTACAAAGTACCAAGTAATGTAAGCCAGGCAAGGGAAGGAGTGTTGCCCGAGGCTAGCATTATGGCTCGCCTGGCCTGGGTAAGATGAATGACGCACTGGGGCAATTATCAATCATTCATTAATCACTATCACTCATATCAGCCCTCAATCGATCATTTTTTATCGCATTTGAGTGAGGGATAGAGAGAAAAGATAACCAACCCAACCCCACTACACTACAGATTCTCGGATGTAAATTTTCATAGAAGATTGCATCAAGAAAAATACCTGGGAGATGACTCTTTTTTTTGAATCATAAATCACTACAATCTTTACTCTATTTGAATACTCTTCTTATTGTGAAAACTCTAGACAGCTCAAATTCACACTGGAAAGGGAAAAATATGGATTGACTCATAGGTACCTAAAGTACTATCCAGGGCTAATTCTTCGGGGCTTTCGGCAAAACCGATTTTTAACGCCTATCAATTATCAATTATAAGAAAGAAAGAAAGGAAGAAAGATACAACTGCTTCCCCCTCCAAACACTTCTACCTCAAATAACCTTTTGTCTGTTCATTTGTTTGTTTTCCACTTTACTATTGAACATCACAAATGGCTTCCATCACAGCAAGCAGAGGTCCTGCTCCTGGTCCTTCGGTCCAAGCAGATACTAATGCTTCCCATCCTTATACTTGCAATACATGTCAAGTGGCGTTCAGAAATAGCGACTTACAACGAGGACATATGCGCAGCGATTGGCAGTATGTTTGTTTCTTCTCTTTTTACGCCACCTACTGACAATCTTCTACAGCCGATACAACTTGAAGCGCCGCGTTACATCTTTACCACCAATCTCTTCCGAAGTTTTCACCGAGAAAGTCTTACAGGCACAGGCTTCATCCACAGCAGCAGCTTCCAAGGCCGCATACGAAAAGTCTTGTACGATCTGTACTAAAACATATTTCAGTGAAAATGCCTACCACAACCATCTTAGCAGTCAGAAACATAAGGCAAAGGCAGCGATGGCTAGTGATGGACACATGGACGACGCAAGCTCAGTAATGAGCTCGACATTTTCATTGGGAGAGCCTATCAAGACAAATGGAGCAGCGGGTGAAGATACGGATGCGCGAGTCGACGAAGTTTCCAAGGGTATCAAGAAGACCAACCTTGAAGATGCTGAAGGCTCTACGGCTACACCTACTGAGGATAACGACATGGAGGACGATGAAGATGAGTTGGTGGAGGTTTCTACAAGTCGATGCTTATTCTGTAACGAAGATTCGGCCGATACAGCTGCCAATGCTGCGCATATGGAACGTATACATGGCATGTTCATTCCGGAGAAGGAATATCTAGTTGACCTCGAAGGTTTAATCGCTTTCCTTCACGAGAAAATTTACGAAGATCACGAATGTTTAGGATGTGGCAAACTGAAGCAATCGATTTTTGGACTCCAAACCCACATGAGAGATAAGCGCCATTGTAGAATTCGTTACGCCACTGAGGACGAACAAATCGAGATTGGCGACTACTATGACTTCCGAAGCACATACTCTGACGACGAGGAAGAATCAGATTCGGAAGATGCTTTGCCAGGAAAACAAAACAGTGGTGGCGTTAAACTTGGAGCTAAACGTCCAACGACAATTGATGCTGAAGGAGACGAAGATATGGAGAATGGTGATGGATGGGAAACCGACAGTTCTGAGTCTTCCTTGGATTCTGCAGATCTTACTGCAGTTCCACTTGATGAGAGAACGCACCAGTATGAGAAACTTCATCAACATCCTCATCACTCCCACACCGATCCTCGATCACACCATAACAAGGATGGTTGGCACTCACATGCTCATAAACACAATCATGCAGCATTTTATGCTGATTATGAGCTCCACCTACCTTCTGGCCGTACCGCTGGACATCGATCATTACAAAAATATTATCGTCAAAATTTGGTCAATCATCCATCACCAGAAGAGAGACAACGACGTGCAATTGAGGCAGCTGAAAATTCCGATTCTGATGTAGAGCAAGATGAACGTGTTGTTAGACGCAATGAGAGAGAACGTGGAAGAGCACTCATGAGCCGTGCAAATGGTGGTCTAGGTATGGCTGGTGTCACCGCTGAGAAGAGAAGAGAAGTCAAGGCGGCGGAGAAAAGATCCAGAAAGGTGGAGAACTACGAACGCCGTAAATTTGACTGGAGAAACAATAAGCAGAACAACTCACAAAAACACTTCAGAGTAAGTTGTCATCAACCATTTTTGACATTGACTCCACTAACAACATTCTTTAGGATCCATTGTTACAATGATTTCTCCGTCGTATTTCGTGGCATTTCTACTGGTGGCATTTTCTCGGTATACCAAATGATTCTTAGATATCCATATCTTACAGGCTTCATGAGCATCATCGGTGGGTGGGCAAAGAGTGGCATTTATTTTGGGCGTTTTCAAGGAATAGTTTATGATTGATGTCCTCATATTTCAATGAGTATAGAATCAACAATACAAATGTTGTTGTTGAACATGAAATGTTTGCTTCATGATTGATTGATTTGATGCTGTGGATGCTGTGGATGCTGTGCTTTCAACGAATCTAAATGACTAAATGTAACGCCAATGAGAACTTCTATTCAGATACCGATTATATTGAATACCTAATCAATCTATTGGATGATTGGAACTCCATAGCGATCCAACCAGGGGATCAATTCAACTCTTGTTTGACATCTTCACCAAATAGTCCGTATGTGGAAAAAGGCGTGTATTGATCTTGATCGTATTTAAGAAACTAATCCATACTGTATAATCCGAGTATCATATCAATCAAAGCTTCTCTTTTTCTTTCTTTTCCTTCCCTTCTCTTTAAATAGAATTCTCATTTCCTCTGTATTCAATTCATCATTCATAATTCTCCCTTGATCCCTTCTCCCTCTTCATGATCTGACGGTCCAATTGTCAATGATTTGCGGAGCACCAAGAATTAAACTATCGGGTTCCGGAATGGGTCGTTGATTAATCCCTGTTAGCGAAATATTCTCTAATCCCCATGAAGGAACAAATTCAAAGCTGCAAACCCCTTAGAATTCAAATTCCACTACTCCTTCTTTTGACCGTTACAATCTTTACATTTACCTTCATCTCTTTTCTATTTTCTGCTTTCTTCGCAGGAGTATTTGTTATTTGGGGGTTTATATTATTCTGAAATTACTTGCGTTTGCACATAAACAAAGAGGAGGTCTGGAGTAAACAAGAAGATATATACATGTACCAATTCGACAGCAAATTCCTACTGTATCCAAGTACAGCGCGCAGCGATTGTTGATATGGCCGAACAAATGGGTACCCCCAATTCCAGCGCTGATCTTTCAGTGAATGGTGGCAAGAACTCCGCACCAAAGGATAAGAATTGTCCATTCTGTCATCAGGCATTTACTTCATCCTCACTTGGCCGCCATCTCGATCTTTACATAAAGGAGAAGAATCCCAAAGCGGCAGATGGTATACATAGTGTGGATGAGATAAGGAAGCTTCGTGGAGGCATTACGAGGCGGCAGCCACGTAATTCAACTTCAAGAAGGGAAGATTCGACACCTGCAGGGACACCTGGAGGATCGGAAAGGGGGAATTCTAACAATGATTCCGATATGGTAGGGAGTGACTCTCCAAGCTTAAGAAGAGATGATGGAGCGGCTATGAATATGATGTGCATGTCAAGGGGGGTGCCAGGTCAAACTTTGGGTAGTCGAAGACCTAATTTTGTTGTAAATGGCGGTACTTGGGAGTCAACGGGCGTTATGAATCATATCCCTCAAGCACGAAATGCCGAACCCGCTCGAAGTTGGGATGGAGATGAATCCAGAGATGGGAGTAGGAGAACGGATGGCAGAAATAGATCTGTCAGCAAACAAATGCTAGCGAAAACGACGTTCGAGCAAAAACAAAAGATGATGGAAGCTCTGGATAATGCAAAAGCGGCAGAATTGGCTTTAAGAGAACTTTTAGGGGGGTTCAGAGCGGCCAAGTAAGTTCTTTCAAACCATACAATCTGAGTTTAGTTCTAACTCGGAATCTTACAGACAACGAATCAAAGGCCCCAATATTTTTGACTACGATCCTTTCAGTTTGGATTTTCCTGCCCTTACCTTACATTGTCTGCCACCACCACCGACCCTTTACGCGTCTACTCCTATTCCGAACTCTACTTCATGGTCTATTCTTCCACCAGATGAATTACAATATCAAGCATTACGGAAACATTTTGCATCGGAGTTTCACCGCTACCGTATCTCAATATCCATCGCTACGACAACTCCACAAGATGATTTATCATATCCTCCACAGGAAAACTTCAATGGACTCGAGAGTCTTGCTGCACTACACCAACAAGCGGAAGCAGATGCTCAAAGCATTGAAACTAGGATTTCTGAGCACTTACATTCAATGTTTGGGCATTGGAATTCGTTACCTCCAAACAAAAGGACTGAACTTTGGACTCTCGAATTAGCTCGTAATATTGGTCGAAAGTCTGAGGAGATATCCAAGTTGAAGAAGGAGAAGGAACTTTTACAACAGGAGACTGCGCACTCAAAATTACAAGTTGAAGAATTAAGTCGATTACAACAACCTAGGGAATTCAGGATTCAACCACCTTCACCAATACCTATTGATTCACGTCTTATGAATGAATTGGGTAAATTGGGAACGACACACAAAGCTGTTGGTCTTCAACTCGCGGATCGAGGTGTACATCTCGATACGGCAGTGGAACGAGCTATCAATCGTTGGAAAGGTGTTGTCAAACAAGCTCGAGCTGGATCTGGACAGTCTGGATCTGGCATGGCTGCACAAAAGCCACTTGAGAATAATATTAGTGAAGTATTACCTCCATCAAATCCACCACAACTTAATTCTACCATAACAAGCCAACCATTGCAAGAGGATGCGCAGGATATTGGAAGCGATCAAGATGCAGATGGCGATGCAGATATGGAGGAAGATGATACTTTTGTCGATATGACAGACGTTAATGCAGGTGTTCAACGTGCACCTGAAGCACCAATGTCTAATACGACAAATTTCCGATTGGCGAATGGAGGAATTAATATGCAAGGTGTTAATGCTGGCGGTAATCCGAGAGGAAATGTAATGGAGGGTATTGAGAATCAAAACCACGTGCAGGGATATGTGAGGATCGGGGCCTAATGAATATATTCATGAATAGGGCAATAAGCAACAAGTGTCATAAACTCTTCAGCTATCTCGATCCTCAAAAGTCATTAAAGTTGGAGAATAACCTGATACAGCGCTGCAGTACAGTCATTCATATACAGAAGCGAACAAATGGGGAGTTTTATTTCAAGCATTTACAAGGAGTTTGTTTTTTATCGTCGTCGCTCGCTGCCGGCTAAGGGAAAAGTTTCTTACTATATCTCAATGTCAAAAGAGAGTGGCAGTTTTCTTTGAACTGGAATCTAAAATCATCTTGATGACTTCTAGCTTTGAGGAAAGAATAAATACCTGAAAATGAATGGGAAATATTATCGTCTGCATGGCAATTAAGTGATAGAAACGGATGGGAGACATGGGCGATCTTGAAAGGAAAATGGAGTGGGGGTTGTTACAAAGGGGGAGATGGTGGATCGTTCGGGTTCATCATTCTGTGTATAGTATATTCTTAAGTAATTATAAATATAAATACCGAATAGTTTCATGGAATTTGTTACGTATGATAGGCTAGGTAGGTAAGTGTGTGTGTGTGTATGTGTGTGTGTGTGTGTATGTGTGTATGTGTGTGTGTGTGTATATGTGTGTGTGTGTGTGTGTGTGTCGTGGGGGAGGGGGATGATGGGTAGGTGTGGGATGTTGTGAATTATGAGAAGTGAAGTGAGTGAATGTATTCGTTTTGTTCTTTTGTAACTTGTATGCGGGTGGAGAGGTAGAGAGAAAGTGCAAGTGCAAGTGCAAATAATTTGCTCATTGTCTTGTGGTGTCTGCTGAGAAGACCAGATCTCGCGAGCCGGTTCAAATCAAAGTATTGACGGGTCTGGCGACTCGGCGTGGTGTGTATATACCTCTGGCGATCACGACGTCAAGCCAAGAATTTCCAGGGATGGTGAGGTGAGATTGGTGAGGCTGGTGAGGCTGGGGAGTTTCCACTTTTGAGAGGGTTGGTGTGGTTTGGTGTTGGTGTTGGGGGATATGTAGCTAAGTTGCTAAGCAGGCTGTAAGAATTGTTATTTGTTATTTTGAGGGTTGGGATGGGTTGGATTGGATTGGATTGGATTGTTTGATTAGTATGAACATATGATGGTATGATGCTATGATGGTATGATGCTATGATGGTATGATGCTATGATGCTATGATGGTATAATAGTGTTTGATGATCGTACTTGATACGAGAATCAAATGTCACGAGACTCGAGAGGGATGGGATGTGTGCCTTGAGCCGGCTTGGGAGGTCGGTGGGTTTTCTTGGCGGGTTGGGGATAGGCTCGAGATAGGGTAGGGTAGGGTGAGGTGGAGTGGAGTGCAGTGGTGCGGCTGAGGTTTGGTGCGGGTTTGGTGCAGGTAGCTTGGTATAGATGGTTGGAAGGAAAGATTGTGGAAGAGTGGTGAATGGATGGATGGATGGATGGGAAAGTGGAGGGATGAGAGGAGTGGGATGGATCGAGGGATGTAGGGGTGTGGTGTATATAGAGAGAGCTTCTCTCGTGTTTGGGTGATGATTTTTTGATGTAATTTGTTTTCTGATTTTTCTGATTTCGTGGAATTGGGATTTTTGACGACTGCTATCACGGATTTCGGGATACTTTCATCACAGTATATCGTATCATATCATAAGTGGATATATTTAACTCATCGATCGATTTATCGATCAGTCAAACAAGCAAGCGCGAAAATGGAAACGAAAGCACCCATAAATACAAATACAAATACGGGTTCACCTACAAATCTTCCCTCAACACTGTCCGAGACAGCACATTCTGATTTTCCAATGGTGGTAGAAAATCATAATCACAATCCTCACACTAGAACCGGAACTGCAATCAGAACTGAAACCACAACTGGCAATAAAGTAAATTCAAGCCATTCGGAGATTAATACTCAACCCCCTCCTTCGTACAACGCTCACTCGAATGCTGATCAGCGGTCGAGTGAGAAGGGGGCTGTATCGAATACTAATTATCATAATAATGAGAATGGAAGCAATGAGAATAATGGAAGTAATGAGAATGAAACCCCCCCGCAATTTCAAATACATCCGGAAGTATTGATGAATCCGAATGTGGGAGGAAATACGGGAGGATATGCTGGAAAATATGAAGGACAACATCCAGCACCCCTCACTTCCCTACAAAAAGAATCGAGATTGGTGAGGTGTCCTAGGTGTGGGGTGTGTGAGTATACGGGGGTGGAGTGGGTTAATGGGGGGACGGCGGAGTAGGTGTTTTTGTTTTTTGAGTGTTTTGCCCACGGGATATTTGGAGGGGGGGAGGTGGGATTCGGAATCTTGAGGGGAATGAGGAGGCGGAGGTGGAGGTGGGAAGAGGGGATGCAAATGGATGAGCAGAAAACGAAAAAAGCTAACCAAAACCCCCAAACTAGTATCTCAGCCCTCCTCTGCTGTCTCTGTTTTTGTCTCCCGTGCGTACCGTATCTCATGACGAGCTTTAAGGATGTCCATCATAAGTGTGCGAATTGTGGATTTTTGGTTGCGGTTGTGAGTTTGATATTTCTTTGCTCCTTTTTGTCTTTTCTTGCTTTGGGATTGGGGGAAGAAGGGAAGGGAAGAGGGGAAGAGGGGAAGGGGATTGGCTATGGGTGGGAGTGTGAAAATGTGAGGAATTGATGAATGAATGAGTGGATAATCAAACAAAGAAAAGCTAATCTAATATCTCCTTCGATGTACAGTGGAAAAGAAGTGGAAAGACAGAGGTGAGTGTGGCGGCTAGTGCGGCTGCTGCTTCTGGGGGTGCGGGAGTTACGGGAGGGAAGTAGAGAGAACATGCGGACGTGAAAGTGGGTGTGGAATTATGAGTTGGATTGGATTGCATTGGGGGGATGGGTGTTAAGGGGCTTGGTTTTGAGAGGGGGTTTGGAGGGGTTTGCGTTTGTGTTCTAGTTTGATATCCAGTGTTTTGAGATGATTTTCTCTTGGGGAGAGGTTGGGGGTATATCATATCTTTTTTTTTTTTTTCGTCTTTTTAATCTTCTCCCATCCTGAAACAATGACAATAGTCGCTTATTGTCATTTATCCTGCGGGTTTGTAGGAAACTCTTATCTTGTTCATCGATTTCGACCCAATATTGTCAAACAAATCGCGGTAATCTGCTTTTCGTTGTCTTGATCTGGTTCTTACTATTTTTCGGGAACTTCCCTAGGTAGAGTTATGTTTATCGTTTTCCTTTTTCTGTACGGCCAAACTCGTGGGGTTTGTGGTGATTTAAATAGCATTAGAGGCTTGTGAAATTTGTGTTCTAGTGAATGAATGAATGAATGAATGAATGAGGGGGATGGGGGACTTTCTCTTCTGCTAGTAGTGGATGAGGTGTCAAGGTCGCATGTAATGGGAGTGTAATGGTTAATCTTATCTACTGCACCCTCCAAGATCTGATGATTTTGTTTCATTTATCATGTATCATGTACTGATCTACCCCTCAGTAAAGCTACTTGATAGCTCTTCTGAATAATTCACTTAGATTCTACACCCCTCAACTCGGTTCTGTGGTTCGAAAGTTACAACCCTTTACTTTATAGCTGGAGAAGACGATCTCGGAATTGTTATTCTGCAAGCACGGTATCAATTGACACAGGGTCAATGCCATGTCAGAATAGTTTGCTAGAATGGGAGTTTGGTTTCGGGGATATTTGGGGCTATATTGTGGGAGGCTTGATTGAATAACTCTCTTCTGGCATAATTCTAGAGTTTATCATCTGATGAGTTAGTGCCATTGCGGAAGAAGTATTCTGTTGTTCGACTAGGAGTGTTGTTGAAAATTTAGAAAATTAGATGAGAGTTTCCGCGGAGGGGCCATTGTGAGCATAAATGTAAGCTGGACTTCCAAGGGACTATCGTCACAGTTTAGTATACCACATATATCGTCTCCTTCGAATTTCTGTTGTGGACATGATGTCTGTGGTCTCTTTGCTTCTAGGTATAAATAGGATAGGCGAGAGATTGTTAAGAAATCCAGAAATCTAGGTTTGGAAAGTTTATGCGTATTGCGGATAAAGTGAATTGAAAGAATTGTCTGAGAGAGGAAGTTTGATTGATTGGTAAATTCGGCCATTGGCAATGGAGTACTTTTTGAGTACTTAAAGAAGGATCATGTAGTGCATGACTTTCTTCTCGTTATGATCGTAGCGAGCTATTAGATAGATTAGACGTATGTGTGATGGAAATGCAAGCGTAGATATGACCACAAGTCACCAGCTAGAGAAAAAATACAATGGGCACTTCAGGGAGGTTTTCAGGGAATGTTTCAAAGCAGATTTTTACCTTGGAAGTTCGAATACATGTTGTCGATATAACAAAGAAAAAATATCTGTTGTCAATCTTTCCTTAGATTATCATCTGTCAATTCTAGGTGTGGAACCTATGCCAAATTCTCAGCTATTCTCGCTGTATATCCATATATCCCCGTCAATCTTTTAGCAGATTGAGAGCCTGAATGCTATGAAATATGAACATTTAAGAACAATACAAATAACTACAAGAATTAGTCTACCTTATCTATGTTCTTAGCATTGAAGAGACCCAGATATATGATAGAGGTTTTATCAGCCTTGGAATCTCCTTCTTCTAGAATTCACTCCAAAACTCGATAGAATGCTTAACGTGGTTTATCATCATGCGGCCCATATCATCATGCGGCCCACTTTCACCTCAATTTGCACCCTTTTATTTCAACACGCGTTTTATCAACAACCCACGATGCATTCGAATAATGAAGAAGCCCGTATACTCCTAGCTATCGATGCTATTCATAAAGACAAAAAACTAAGTGTTAGAAAGGTTGCTACGATGTATAATATACCACGTACAACACTACGGCGTAGAATAGACGGTTTTACCCCTCGTACAGAATATCGACATAAAACCCATAAACTTACAGAATTAGAAGAAGAGATCATTATTCAATATATTCTTGATATGGATTCGAGAGGTTTTCCACCTAAACTTAAAGGGGTGGAAGATATGGCGAATCATATTCTTGAATCGAGAGGTGGAAAAGCGGTTGGAAAGCTCTGGGCGCATCGATTCGTAAAGCGTCACAAAGAATTAAAGACGCGTTTTAGTCGTATTTATGACTTTCAAAGAGCTTTGTGCGAGGATCCTGAGTTTATTCGAAAGTGGTTTCATCTTATATCGAATATGCGAGCGAAATTTGGTATACAAGATTGCGATATGTGGAATTTCGACGAAACAGGCTTTATGATGGGAGTTATAAATGCTGGTATGGTAGTTACTAGTGCTGGGAGGAGTGGTAGGAGTAAAGCAGTACAACCAGGCAATAGGGAATGGGCGACAGCGATCATATGCGGTAGTAGTGTAGGGGAAATCATACCTCCATTCCTGGTGGTTCAAGGACAGGTGCATCTTTCCAATTGGTATACGGAAACCGATCTTCCTGCAGATTGGGCTATTAAACCTACTAGCAATGGGTGGACGAACAATGAGACAGGATTGGAATGGTTAAAACACTTCGATAAACATACAAAGGATTGCAGAGTAGGCAAATACCGAATGTTGGTGCTAGACGGACACGAAAGCTACGAATCCATACCTTTTCAATCATATTGCAAGGAGAATGATATTATATGTGTATGCCTACCACTGCATTCAAGTTATTTAACTCAACCACTTGATGTCGGATGTTTTAATAGGTTAAAACAAGAATATGGTACTCAAATTGAGGGGTTTATAAGGGCACATATCAATCATATCTCAAAGGTCGAATTCTTTATAGCTTTCAAAGCTGCATATCAACGATCAATCACGAATCAGAATATGAAATCTGGATTCCGAGGAACAGGATTAGTCCCCTTTGATCCTGAAATAGTACTCTCAAAATTAGATATTCGAATACATACACCTAGTCCTCCTCCTTTTGTCAATTTAGACCTCTGGACCTCTCAAACTCCTCACAATCCTACGGAAGCTCTTTCTCAATCAACATTAGTTAAATCTCGAATCAATCGTCATCAATCAAGCTCCCCTACACCTATATTTGAGACTGTACTAGTTCTAGCTAAAGGCACAGAGAGATTAGCTCATGAGAATACACTTTTAAGTGCAGAGATCCGTACACTTCGGGCAGCAAATGAGGCATTAAGCAAGCGTCGACGTGCGAAAAAAACCCAATTGCGTCAAGGAGGAGTACTTACTGGACAAGAGGCTCTTGATATATTATCTCAGCAAGAGGTTGATATTCAGATTCAACGCGACGAGCGTCAAAAAGGGAGGAATCCTAATGGGGAAGTATCTTCTAATAGATGCTGTAGTAAGTGTGGAAAACCAGGTCATAATTCAAGAACTTGTCAAAACGATATAATAGATCCTAGATTATTAGATTCTTAATAGTTTTAATCAATTGAATCAATTGTTGTTGAGTAATATGGATTTAAAAATACAAATTGAGGTGAAAGTGGGCCGCATGATGATATGGGCCGCATGATGATAAACCACGTTAGTGAAACCCCAAGTGGCTCGTTCTCTTTTAGTCCAAGAATCCCACATTGTCAATACTCCCCCAACCAGGGTATCCACAAATTTTCATCTACATAAACTCCAACCTTCTATTGCTGGAATTGATACATATCAATTCAAAGGTTTTGTTTCTCCTTCCCAGGGGGTTGACTCTTGGGTCATCCGCTAAAGCGCAATATGCGAGTACACTGGAGTGTCAAAATAGCTTTTCGATTTTGGTATATGTCGCTATGATGAATTCAAGGGCTTTTTGTTAATTGTATTTTGTGCATCTTTTTGTTGTTATCCTTATTGAGAGTATACTTCTTCCTTTCGTCTGTT